>NC_054375.1:46624683-46924683 GCF_017654675.1 Xenopus laevis
CACTAAAATAAACTCGAAATTCGAATTTAAAAACTCGAATTTTCAATTTGACACTGGATAAATCTGCCCCTTAATGTAGCAGAA
The DNA here is from genome assembly GCF_017654675.1 of Xenopus laevis. Classification (NCBI taxonomy): domain Eukaryota; kingdom Metazoa; phylum Chordata; class Amphibia; order Anura; family Pipidae; genus Xenopus; species Xenopus laevis. The sequence goes on from NC_054375.1 coordinate 46,624,768, forward strand.
TGGCGGAATGTTCCAACCAACTACACTAATGTAGGCTACAGAAATGGAAAAAGCAAATCATCATCATGTGATTAAAGTCCCAGAGCAGCAACCACTGGTCAGCAGAAAATAACTGCACAAATCCATTTCTATCTGATTTACAAGCATACAGATCTTGGCATGCTGGGATGATTGTCTGACTGTGATCTATTGGTTTAGGGTGGTTGAAGAACAAGTCTGTTAACACATTCAATAGCATTTTGTGTCAAATACTTTTCTGTTCATTAGAACACATAGGGCTCACTTTTGTGCCTGGATGATAAATGTGCTCTCCGTACCAGATGGACTTTTTTTTTTTCACTTACTGGAATTTCTTTTAAATTATTAACTAGAAATCTCCAAAGTTGCCAGGCCCAGAGCTTTAATAGTACTGCGTTAAATATTATTGCACAGAGCTTGCCATGGACGTACCAATTAAGGGAAGATAATGCACTAATAGTTTCATGGGCAGGATAATGATTCTGGAAATGTTTGAATGAAATATTGCCTTAGTATACAGTATATTGTTAAAGGGAAAATCAGCTACTGCTGTGCGGGCATGCTAAAAATAATACGTGCACCATCGCCTTTCCCTATTTTAAACATTATTTTTAATAGCACAGATTGGGGTAATTGGTAGGCCTATGCTTACTGTATGGCATATAAAAGATTAGCTATATTACAAATTTTGGCATTAGAAAACTTCTATGCACACATTCTTTGTAGTTGCATTTTTACAGCTTGGGTGCCCAGGGCCCACCGGGGCTGCAACATCAAGGACCCCCTTGTAAAATTGGGTGCTGCTACCGCTATTGATGCAGGGGAGCCCTGGAGCAACAACCAAGAACAAATAGGTGCTCACATCACTCTCATGGCAATTGGCAGTAATGGCGCCAACGCAATTGCATCAAATTCATGTCAAAGTGCAAATGCAATTTCGTTAACTTTGATGCTTCGGCCACAATTCTATCACGATTGCATTAGAAGTCATTATTTGGAGGTAAATGACCCCTGATATCATATTTGTATAATCTCTGCGAGCAATAATTCTGCACCACTCTGTTACATTTAAATGTTTGTATCCATAGTGCTTTGCTACCCTCCTGCCATCCAAAACTGTCACCGTCAGCGTTGTCCACGGGTCAGCGCTTGATGACACAGCAGGTCTGCTAAGCATGAATTACGCAGTAATGAGGGAAATGTTTTTATTGTGTCTGTTAATGATCAGCACTGCTTAATGATGCAATCCAGCTATTAAAGACAATTAAACGGCTCCATTATGAAATGTACAGCTCCTCTGCATAAACACTTTAGAAAGCATTTTACTGCAATGCCATGCCATTTGTCTCCATTAAGAATGCTCAAGAGAAGGGCTGGACATGCTTTAGAGCCAACAAATGTTCATTTCCTTAACTTTGTTGTGACACCAGGGTTTGTGGAGTTGGCAAGGCTCGGGCTCACTGGGGAACAAGCTTCCAAGGTCGCTCTTCTTTGTTAGTGTTTAGCTTTAACAAACATGACTCTGCTCCCTGCTTTTGTGCAGTTAGAGCATACTACATTCATTTCTATAGGGGGAATGTTATGGTGTGTATCTTTTTTCTGTATCGTGATTTTTTATTTTTTTGCCATTCTATCATGATTTCTGGTTACCTTGTCTATAACGCATAGTAGTGATGTGCGGGTTGGGTTTTTCCCGACCTGCAGCCGCCGCCCGCCCGAGCCTGACTTCCAGGTTCCTTTTATAGACCCGTGCTGACCCGCCCCGAAGATGATGTCACAAAAGGGGCGGGACGAGCAGGCGCGCGTAAGTTCAGACAGGAAGTCGGTAGCCGGCATTTGTAAGGTCAGGGCGAGGAGTACAGTCAGAAGAGCTCAACCCGCATCCGCCCGTGGACCCCAAACCCTCCCGATCACGCCGGCCCACACATCACTAGCAACCAAAAAAGCATATTTATCCAACCTGTATTGTTCTTACTATATTTTTACCATTCATATATCTGGAAAAGCCCTTATCTAGTTATTTTTTCAGCAAGCAGCTAAGATATAAGATTGTGACCCAGAGAATTACAGAATATTTAATAATTAAGAAAAAAAAGGCCAGTGGTCTGAGAATGCCATTGTCAACAACATACCAACAAGACAACATAATAAAAGAAGCAAAGCTTAGGTCTAGTAACTCAAAGCAACCAACCAAATATCGCTCTTTAAACAGCTATTTGAATTATTTGCCTTTTTCTTCTGATTCTCTCCAGCTTTTAAATGGGGGTCACTGACCCCATCTATAAAAACAAATGCTCTTTAAGGCTACAATGTATTGATATTGCTACTTTTTATTATTCCTCCTTATGTTCAGGCCCTCTCCTATTCATATTCCAGTCTCTGATTCAAATCAATGCATGGTTGCTAGGGTAATTTGGACCCTAGCAAACAGATTGCTAAAACTGCAAACTGAGGAGCTTCTGAAAAAAAAAAAAGCTAAATAACACCACAAATACACAAATAAAGCCAATTGCAAATTGCCTCAAAATATGACTCTCTACATCATACTTAAAGTTAATTTTAAGGTGAACAACTTTTTGAAGACAGAGTCTCATTGAATTCCATCAGGTATGAATGGAATTTTACAAATACAATTCTTAGTTACAGCTTAATAATAGAGTTCTTAGCAGATGTTAATTTTGCATATTAATAAGATCATGTAAGCTGCCCAGCCTATTATCTTATACATCCCTTCGGATGAAGGGTTCCGAAGCTTCGGTTTTCATTTCACATTAGATTTTTTTTTATCCAATTATGTTATAGATCATATTCCACTTAAAACTATATGTTTTCCAATTACAGGTGTAATATGATTAGGAATTGCCTGCTATGGGAATTTCTGTGCATTAGGACAACCTTATATGTAGTAGGTTTAGCAGGTCGTATTAACAACTCCACAGACTATAGTTCTTCTTTACAACTGCAAGTGCAATTTCAGATGCAATCCAACATGTTTTTTTTTACCTGTAATGCAGCCTTTTACACACAATTCTAGCGCAACTGAAGTTGTACACATATTTGCTCTTGATGCAATTTTACCTGCTGCATTCATGCAATTCATTGTCAGAGTGTGGATTGTGTTATTACTCTAAATGATGTATGCGAGTGATTCTTTAGGCACAACTACTACTGTGTTTATTGTTGCAGGCTGAAATTACCCCCACCTTCAGGGTATCTGTGTCAGCAGGTGCACTTGTGCATGATTCTTCAGACAGACTGGCTGGACATGCAAATTTGAGCCTTTATCATCACTGGGCCAAATCTGGCTGATGTAATTGTTATCCCATGGGCCAATTATGAGATAATTCTGGGGTCCTATGGAGACCCATCACACAAGGAAAGCATCAAAGCTCTTGATTTACTCCTGCCAGATATCACAGACAAGCCCTGCAAAGATCAATAAGCCTGGAGGGGCTGAGGCAGCAGCATTTATATATGACCATCAGGGGCATAACTACAGATTAAAGGAGAACTAAATCCCCTTGCTATTAAAAATCACTACCCCCTACCCTCTCTGCTCCCCCCCAGCCTAGGTGTCACCTTTTGTAATTGCCCCTAATTCTTTACTCAACTCTCCTTGCAGAGTCAGCACAGTGGAGCTCACGGGTGACATCTTGGCATTGACATCCGTGAGCTCTGCTGCGTTGACTCAGAAAAAAAGAGTAAAAGTAAAGAATTAGGGGCAATTACAGGAGGTAACAACTAGGCCGAGGGGGAGCAGAGAGGAGAAGGGTTTGTAGGGTAGGGGGTAGTCATTTTTATTAGCAAGGGGGTTTAGTTCTCATTTATGCAGACCTGGCCCAGGAGTGTGGAGTACCCAGTAAGGCTCTAATTAATGAGTCATTTCAATATATCTTGGTAGAATTGGTCAACATCGCAATGTTTTAGGGCCATTACTGAATGTGCTGTGGGTCCCAGTAACAGCTAACTATGCCAGTGATGGCCACTTTGACACTGTTGAGTAGTAGTAGTCCAGCAGCATAAAATGCTAAGGCTTGACATCTACAGTTGTCTATTCTTGTAAAACCAATTCCTGTAAAAGTCTACTGTATGTATTTGTAGGACTCAATCCCAATCCCAAATTTTTATATAACCACCATACACGTATAACCTAGAAAATGCTATGGTATACCTTTTATTACATTCATCCTTAAAGCTGAATTTGCAGGTGAAAAACACAGTAATGCTTGAAAAGAGTTTCATAGTTATACTGTGACAGTGGAAACTCTATCGTAGGCTGCTTAAAAATAATCAGTGACATAATGTACTGTATTTTTTGTTTCCTTGTCACTTTTTTACTTCCAAGCAGCAAAACATTAATAATAAAATAAAATGTATTCCAGCTAATCTAGAATGCTAAAATATTTTAATAGGCACTGGAAGAACAGCAAGTGGAAGTGTCCTTATGCAAAACTGCATATATTTTAAGACCAAACTGCTGTTAATCTGTAAAATCCATGCAATTAAGCGCTGAGTGACAATAATAATACTACTTTGTAAAACCAGTGAAAAATGCAAATAGATGCAGCCTTGGGAAATAAAGCTCTTATTGGTGATTAGGGCCAGAAATATTACTTCCAAACCAAAGCCATTGTTTCCAAGCCTGACCTATATTATCTCACAGAACAAAAAAAAACAAAAAAAACAGAAAGCTGTAAAGATGTTTATACACAAAAAAACTGAAACAAAAAAATTTGTTTCTTTCAGAATAAATAATAAACCAAAAAAAGGAGGTTTTTTTTTTTTTTTGGTTTATTGCTTTGTATACATGCACCCACAAACTCCGGTGAGCTGTCGGTATTTTTTAATTTCTTATATATACCCATTGATTATTATTTTTTATTGTTTATAAATTGGCTTTTTGCACTTTTTTTGTGTAGTTTGGCTTATTGATTTCCTTGCTCTCTGTAATAATAAAAGAGTAGCTTGTACTTGATCCAAACTAAGAATATGCTGTAGTGAATCCTTATTGGAGGCAAAACCATCCTATTGGGCTTTAATGTTTACATTAAATTTTTAAAAAATCTTTCAATGTTTTGTCACTTGGCACCTTTATGCAATAACACAACATAAATTAAGGTACAGCACCTTTGCATGAACAACTTTGCGGTGCTACCTGTGCATGGAACTTAAAGGAGAAGGAAAGGCTTGGTGCTCTTGGGGTGCCAAGTGTTAGGCTCCTATCAGCAGAAACCTGCACTGGCCCGGGGTTATACCAGTGAGCACCATGGAGCGTTTTTCTTCCGTCTTCCTCTGTCTTTATGCGGCTGTGCATGCGCAGTAGAACGAAAAGCTGAACTTTAACTAAAAAGTTGGTTATTTCCTTCAACTGTGCATGAGTTTGCCCCGGGAAACTTGAAGAGAAAAGAAGATGGATGTGCATGTACAATAGAATGAAATAGCCGACTTTTTAGTTAAAGTTCGGCTTGTCGTTCTACTGCGCGTTCGCAACTGCGCGAAGAAGGAGGAAGAAGATAGCTCCGTGGTGCTCACTGATATAACCCCGGGCCGATGCCGTTTTCTGCAGATAGGAGCACCGGCCCGGGGGTTTCAGGTAAGTCAATACAATCACTTGGGGGTGCCTAACATTTGGCACCCCCAAGTGCACCAAGCCTTTCCTTCTCCTTAAAGAGAAGAGACCCAGAATGCAATATCACAGACACAAATGAATTCCCAAAATTCTGAGCTGCTTTTCTCGAGTCTATTCTGCAACTCACGTGAACACTAAATCCTTGTGCAATACTTCAGAGCCCTGACATCTTTGTATTAGCACAGAAACTTTCATTTTATGCTTCAATTGCAGGAAGGTGATCAATATTTAAACAGATAACAATGCTCATTTCTTTAAACGCCAGAGACTCATAAATGAGAGAAGACGCGTATGGCTGCCTTTAGAGCAAAGTAGCAATTTGGCTCTTTAATATTCACCATAGACATCGACCTTTTCTGAAACATTGTACGTTGTCTGGAGTCAGGCAATACCTGAAATGGTTCTGGGAATTGTTTATTGCTGGCTTTGCATGCAACAAGCAGAGGAACATATATAATAATCAACACATGCTGCCCAGCTATTGGTAGTCTGCTCAAGTTCATAGGAAAACATGGAATCCCACAGAACCTTTGATCTTAATCAATTGAATTACACCTTTTAAAAAATATATTTAATTTATTTAGTGTTTGTTTATTCTAGTATAGTACATCCATATAACACATATGCAGTACCTGGCTGCTTAAATTTCTATCATTTCTTAACATGTATGTTTAGCAAAACAGTAAATTCATGAAGATGTAAGAGCATAATTAAGACACAGATAAGTCAATGTACTGTAGAACTGTAAACTGTACAATAGTGAAGGGGTTGGGTGTATTTAAATGAGCATTTTGTCCTCTCTTTGCAGTGTTGTATAATATGTTGGGTAACTTGTCATGATTATGCTGTCAGTGTCTATTTCTAATCCAGGAAGGTTTTGTGACCTATTATCTCCCTTCAGTCAGTGCATTTCTGATCCACAGTTAGTCATCAATAGCCTGTGTGAGTTGTATATGCTGTAGGGGCAAATGTTTCTGGACACCTGCCTGTCTCATTTATATGATTTACATCTCATCACTACAACGTTAGTCTTTTCTTTGACTCTTTAACAACTTCTCCTCTCTGGTTAGGCTTTTCAGTAGATGCTTGAGAATAGTTAGTTGGATTTGCTTGCATGCAGCCTCAAGCATGGTTGTGAGTTTGGGCACTGAACTTAAGGTGGCATCAGGCGAACTATAAAGTAGGAAGCACAGGATTCTCATGAACACTGTGATGTACTCTGTAGTGTTTTAGTTTGTTTTGACTGAATACAAGGAACCTCCTCCACTAATAAGGTAGTGTTCTTCTGGCATCTAACAACCCTGACTGATCTATCAGAATTCCATATGGTGAAGCACAATTCATCATTCCTGAGTCCTGACAAGTGCTTTCTCAACTCCAAAGTCCAATGGCCTTCAACCGAAGATTGTTCATGGCATTATACAGTACATAGTCATGTTAGGCTTGTGAGTCAGCTGTATGCCATGGAAACCTACTTGCTGAGATTCGATCAAAATTTCTTACCCTTATCTTGTTTCCAGAAACAGCATAGACCTTTGGAATGAATGTTTCAACTGAGGGCTTACTGACTGAATTGACTGGTGCAATTCCACTGGACAGGAATTCAATAAACTCTGTGTCATTTTAAAAGTAACTATGCTCTTCAGTAATACCTAATCTACTGTCAATGTTTTTCTGTATGTCCCATGACTGTGTGCGTCCTTAAACTCCTCTGTCAGCAATAAGTGAGGCTTAAATAGCCAATTCTGCTAACCAGATGGAGTTTCCAGATACTTTTGGATAAATAGAACACTTCATTTTGCTATAGAGCTGAGTTTTTAACATGAATGATATACATTATACTGCTTGCTGCTGGGACTCCAATATTCTTGAGCTATTGGGAGGAGATACCATGGAATATTTGTAGTCTAATGATGTGTTGGCTGTCCCGAAGCCCATGGGGCCTGCAGGATGTACAGGATGTTCTCGGACCATGTCTGAGATGGAAGGAGGCTAAAGTTCAGCCCGAACCCTATGGAATTTGGCAACCTACTACTGCCCCACTTCCTCCTTTTTTACATACTTGCTCTGGCGTGTCCCACCCCCTTCACAGCGGAGAGGGCGGGGTATATAAACAGGGGAACGTGCCAGGTTAAGGTTGGGTGCGAGTATTGCCAGATCGAGTTAAGATCAGGTTAGGGTCAGATCTGTGTCAACTTTTAGTTAACCCTCACATCACTACTATAGTTCTATGGAATTAAATAAGTAACATCAGATATGTAGCAGTAACACTTTATAATAACTTAATTTATTTCTCAAGGCTTTTACCCTGTTACACTCTATTGTGCTTACCAAATCAAATGTAATTTGCAAGCGAGAATTGAAGTGACGTATGTAAATATCCAGCGTGTCACATTTAGATTGTTATCAAGTTAAAATAAAGGTATTTCCCTAGATGTTGGCTTTTCTTTGACCTAGAGTTTGGAAAAAATCAACAAACTTCTTCTGGGCATATCAGTTAATCACGTTTATCTCTGTTACAGATTGATTTGTGGATTAGCTAGTACCTGTAGTAATATGCAATGCTGAATTTTCTACTATCTCTCTGCAGAAGGGCTCTAATGAAAAAATTTTTTATATATAAAGACCAGCAACACCAGGATTTTTGTAAATGAAAAAAGTGTTATTGCATATGTAACCGACGTTACGTTTCGGTCCCCCAAGGTCACCTTGAGAAAGGTCCCAATGGGGACCGAAACGTAACGTCGGTTACATATGCAATAACACTTTTCTCATTTACAAAAATCCTGGTGTTGCTGGTCTTTTTTTATTTATATGCTGATCTTACCGAGCACCCGGGTAAAGGATTTGGAACGGAGTGCTGTCCACTACAACAAGATATATATATATATATATGTGTGTATATATATATATATATATATATATATATATATATATATATGTGTATATATATATATATCTATATAAATATATATATATATTTTTTAAATGGCTGCAATCCACTCAAAACATGAAAGTCATTAATAAATTGTAACATATGCTCTTTTTAAGAGTTTAGTTAATAGTTATAAATGATCCTGAGTGATGTCAGATTTGTGACTTCACTAAGTGCCTATGAAGTGAATTGAAGGCAATTGAAAATAGGTAACGGCACCTTTAAATATTTAAATTTTGTGTCTGACACGATGATGTCATAGCACAACGCCATCACCACGCAGCACTAGACTGCATAAAATACTGAGCATGTCTGGTGTGCATACAAGAGGAGCACTCCTGTCCCCACTGCACTACTGGACCACCAGGTATCGTAACACCCTTGTCCTTCACTGACAACATGGGGAGCACTAGGGCACACAAAAGTCTTGGTGCTCCATTTTAGAGCAATTCAGAAAAGTTCAGGGCAGAATGCAAAGTGCAAAAAACATGGATATCTTCATTAGAAGCTTCTTGAGTTGCACAAATATCATTACTAACTGTGCCATGCAGCAAGCCTTGGCTTGAACCACTAAGTGGCTTCGCAAGAGTTGCCTTCACCTTTATAAGAGAAAAGCAGTACAATCCAATTAACTTATTGGCACTCACTCTGGCAATGTAAGTATTTTTATTAGGTCCTTTAAACTGACCAATACTTGTGATTAGACTTTCCTTGTCCTGAGAAAAACAATTGCACACATTGTAATTTCTCTATAACAGATGAGCACATATTTCTTGGGATATTTTGCAGTTTCTCCTTGCACTGGCACCTGGAGCTCTGTTCAGATGATCAAATCCTGGAAGGCCAGCGCTGAACTGCTTGATTAAATCTCAGTTAATGATGCTTCTGTGTCAAATGTTTGAGCCTATATGAAATTTGGGCACATGGCCTCCATGCTGAATTGTAGCCGAGAGTTAACAGCCTGGCGAATGTTGTTTGTAAAATGCTTCGTTCATTTCGCATTTATTTTTATTCCTTTTTCTTGCCAATGGTTGACAGCTTGTTCCTGAGACCTTCATTTGTTTAATGCTCCCTCGCAGACTGGTACATTTTTTTCCTGCTGTTTTTCAGTGTAGAGGAACACAAATTGCACGTGGTCTAAGAGATAGATAATCTTTATGTCTTCTGTAAAATGATGATTGTCAGCTTTCCCCCATGGTACATATGTGAGACAGAGTAAAGCTTATTTTCCAATCTGAACTGGAGCTTCTATTACAATCTATCATTGCACACAGCCAACCATTACGCCATCACCCCAGTCAGTTGAAAATATGCCTACTTACAAGATATCCATTTTCTGTCACTCATGAATCAGGGCAAAGCCAAGCTATATCACTAAACGTCTCTTATTATTCACCTTTCTCCACAATCGAAGACTTCTGCATATTCCATTTTACTAGAAAGGGAGTAAGCTACAGAATATGTTGGCTAGATAACATGGTAGATTAAGTATGTAGGCCATATTGCAACCACTGGTAGTTTTGTAGAGGTATGGGTCCTGTTATCCAGATTGAACCTGTGGGTTTCCAGATAAGGGATATTTCCATAATTTGGATCACCATACCCAAGTCTACTAAAAGTCTACTAAAAAATCAAAAAATTTAATAAACCTTCATTATTAGGAAGTGTTAACTGATCTAATAAAAATACAGCGCACCTGTTCTTCACTTTGGTTATCTTACAAGACTCCTAATCCCTAGTGGCAAATAGAGATAGAGCACATTTTTTTTTCACCTGAAAAACTTGCATTTTCGGCAGTGGTAAAATGTTTGCAAATCCATGCTAGAATTTCACTATCCGTTTCATTTCATTCACGCAAGAAAATGAGAAAATTCGAGTTTTGTCCTGCGTTTTGTTTTCTCCGAAAAAAAATACTGTTTTTTGCACCAGATAACGACAACATTATTACAATTTCTCCACTGTAAAAAAATTTTTTTGTGCCCCAGGAAAAACTCCCATTGACACCAATGCATTTAATGTGAGTAAAAACCTCAAAGAAAAAGCACCCACTGACTCCAATGCATTTCGTGATATTTCGAGTGATGTGTGGCTTGGCCTTAACCCACCCACTTCCAATCTGTAATGAACCCTCCAGGCACTTCTATTTATAAGCCCACACCCAACCCCCCCATGTTTGATGTCACAAGAGGAGATGGGTGGTGCAGGAGCATGCCTATAAATAAATGCTGCTGGAAGAAGAAGGAAGGCACATGAAGGAAGAGCTCAACTTGAACCAACCTGCGACCTGCAAAATGCATTCAGAAATTGACCCGAGCCTGCCCAACCCACGGGTTTCAGGCCCGCCCGTAGATCACTAATTTCGATATTTTTTGCAATTACTGTATGAGAATTTTTTTGGCCAAGCAACACAAGACAGTTTTGCTCAAAAATAGGGGCAAACAAAAAAAGTACAAGTAAAAGAAGCAAGTGCAAATAGGAATTACAAGATTTATTTTGCCTTAAATAAAAAGAGGAGGCAACCCCTGTGCAGATATGGGTTATTAGACATGGGGGAAACTTTGCTATAGTCATTGCGTTATCCTGTTTTTTATATATATATCAAAAGTTATCAAAAGTGGTTTGCTCAGGTGTAGTAACTCATAGCAACCAATCGGCTGTTTGCTTTCAGACTGGTGACCATTAAACACTGCATTATGATTGGCTGCTGTAGGTGACAAGACTTGTATAATATATTGCCACCAAGAATATTAAATTACAGAGATAAAGGGTAATTAGGACAAATTCTCTGCTATGTTTTCGTGCGTGCATTTCTAAGGAAAAAATCTGACTGATAATTAAATCATTTTTACCTTCAATATGATTATGAATCCTAAATGTTCTTTGTTACAACTCCCTGCATCATATGAAATCACCCATCAAATAAACACACCCTTTTAAAACACAAACATGTGTTGTTTTTTTTACTAAGCATATCATTTGCTGCAGAAAGCTGCAGTGGCTGTGTAGATGCTCATGTTTTGGCTAATTAGTATGCATATAGAAATGGGGCTCTAATGAACCATTCCACAATCAAAGCTGATCTCTGTTAAGTGGACAGGAACCCCTAATGACCCATTAGCACTGTCTAAAAATATTTAACTGTTAAAATGTAAAATACATAAATAAAATTAGCAATGCTAATGTGTGCACTAAAATATATTGCAATTTTATTGAAAATTTGTCGTGAATTAGGACAATTTTTATCTTTACCCAGTTGCTTACACGTTTGGACAGTTACAATGAAATGATCAGTATGCACAGAAGATTTTAGTGGATTATTTAAATGCAGCTTTTAAGACAATTACACGTTAACCATGTTTTATTTAAATTGGATCACAAACGAGGTATGGACACATTTTTTTTCACCTGATACAGTTTTCACTAATCCGTGGCAAAACTTCAACACGGGATTTGTTCTGCAGGAAAAAAATGTGTTTGTTTTTTTTTGTGCAAGGAAAAGAACCTCAGGAAAAAATGTCCTAGAACTCATTTGCCCTGTTGACATTTAGATAAGTGCAAGTTGGCGATCAGCTTAGGCAGCCATACTCCAGGGCAGCCTTGAACTGGGCCACTGGCTCGCCCAAATTGGATGCCAGCATGCTGAATTGGACAATGAACTATCCTGACCCCCTGGTCCCCAACCGACCGGTCCCCGGGCCAAAAAATTGAGGGCAATTTCGGGGGGGGGGGCCCGGGGTACACTGCTTTGCACTACAGTCATGTTGAGGCTTTAATTATACAAATATATTATGTTGGAACAGGAACAGAGGAAGCACTGAGAAAATCACTAATGCTTATTTATTTAACTTTTATAAATTGTTTTTAAGTGCAAGAATAGACCAAAATCCGGGTTACTGCTATATTCCTACTATACTATACAAACTATAGTTTAAGGACGGTTTGAGACAAAAGGTCATTTTATTTCTCTACTTTGATGTGGATGTAGCTTGACCTCCAAGGCTTGCACTGTGTGTGTAGCAGAAAAAATCAAGACACATTTTAAAACCAGGAATCTGTCATATTTCAACACATGATGTTTTATTCGTTTTGTTCTAATCTTTATGATGGAATACATGTCATAATAAAGCCAGAGACTTGAGGTACATTTCATTTATTATCAAACACTGTATATATAACTATATATATTAGTGTACGCTGGTTTGTAGAAGAAAGGATGGGGGAAACTAGAACACCTAAAAATAAATTGTCTCTGTGCTGGAACAGGACAGTAAATTTGTAGCGCAGAGGTTGAGTTGTGCTTTTATTAGTTGTTATTTGTCTGTATAAACCTCCCAAAAAGACCAAACGCAAACGTTTGAATGCAAAATACGTATCCCAGGCAAAATGTCAATTTGTCTTGTCAGTGTGCCAACAAGAAGTAAATCTCGCCTATTTTACTATATTTTTTCTTTACATACACACTGATAAACACATAGGCTGCTGTTTAAAGTAAAAGTAATTTAATAAAAGGGCAACCTGCAAAATTATTAGTCATTTTTTTCCACCTGTATATGCTTGCATAAAAATATATGCCGACATGCAATGTGTGTGTATATTTCCATTTCTCCGTTTTTCTGCTTTTCACCCATGAGATGATTGTACTAGTCAAAGACTAATGGAGGATATTTATGTGTGTACACATCCATATACATTAGGAAGAAGGATTCACTCAGAAGGCAATGCCTGAGTGTCATGATAAGCCACAGTAATATAAAGCCTGAAAAATAACTTGTCTTAATAAATGTGATAAATGGGGCTCAGTTATTGTTTCAGAAATGCTTCAGTTCATTTTTTTTTTCCTTTTACTCACCGAGACAGAAGATTGCAAAGACTGATGGAAATACTAAGCGCCATATGCAATGTTTTAAGCAATTGTGAATGACTTTCTGAAAATGAGTCCTACCCCCCTAGTGAACTAGGGACTGCCTCCCATAAAGCCAAAGTAGGTTTGCAATGTTGTGTTTATTTGTAGAGATTATTTTGTTTTTACCATAATATGCAGTTTCCACTTAGGCCTTCCTAAAGTACAGAAAAAATATATGTGAGAATTTGAAGTTCATTTGTGCCTTGGAAAAAGATCATGCGTAGAACGTAAAAAGGGCTGCGAAGAGTTCTATCTATATTAAAAATGTTAAAGCACAATTTCTTAGGCTAGGGTCCCTAGATGTTGGTTGACTAGAAACTCAGCATGCTTTACCCCTAGTGATGGGAGAATTTGGGGCGTTTCATCCGAAAATTTGCGAATTTCAAGCGAAATTCGCGAAACGGCAAAAAATTCCTGAAACAGCCCCGGCGTCTGTGAATTTTCGGGGCGGTTTCGCAAATGTATTCGCCGACGCAGGAATTCGGCGCAAAATTTGCGCCTGCCGAAAAAACTCGCCCATCACTATGTACTTCTTAATTATATGCTAAAGAATGCTGGGAGATGTAGACTCAAGGTTAAGAAAAAATTAGGTATCTTGGAATCCCAATCCTGCCCCAGGTATATTTCCGAGGAGTATGGCTCTGGATAGACTAAGTCTAATGAAGGACATGTTCATAAATAGGCATGTACTGTATATATCTAAATGAAGTTAGAGATTCAAGCAGAGGTCATACATAAAGCTAGAAACTTATTGTGGCAACTTGACAGCCCTGTAGAGGTCATCAATTAACTATTTGTCAAATACTGAAACAAATATTTTATGGTTAGCTCTTCAAATAATTTATACTTATGGAGCATCAGGAAGGAATTCCACATACCCAGTAATATCAGCAGATTGGAGGAAGAAGTTTTGCAGCAGAAAAGATTAAATGTGGGGGAACTGTTACAAGAACAAATCATAATTGTATTTTGAAATATACATACATGCAATCGTACTGTGTATATACTGTATATATATATATATATATATATATATATATATATATATATATATATATATATATATATATATATATATATTTATATACATACTGTTTATATAGACACACAAATAATGAAGGCATATAGGTAAACATTATGTATATTACAGGTATTTGTAGTCTATTTAAAGTTCTCATTTTATTCCTTGCTTTGTTGTGCTTGCCATTACTTATCTTGAAAGTTGACAAATGCATGAAGAAAGTTAAAAAACTTCAGAAATTATACTCTGGTTTCTCTTCAAATCGAATAAATCTTTCGCCTTAAAAAAAAGCTTCAGATATGAAGCAATCAAGGGCTGATAATGTTGGGCAGGTTGGGTGTTTTAAACAAAATTACCCATGAATGAATCAGCAAGCTTATATGTCTCTAGTCTCTCCCCCCCCCCCAGTTATTTGGTTATTTAAAGTATCCATCAGATCAAAGCCCAGAACTCTGATTTTAGGTTTTCCCGGGAAATGACAGTTTTGTCATGGTCCTATTCAGGCAAGCTGCATCTATCTTTCCTTTCCTGGATTTAGGGTTTTCCCTGAATTTACACCATTTTGACATGGTTCCCTGGGAAACATAAAATTGGGATATTACTGGATGTTATTTTGTTTCCTTATGAATGCTCTCCATGTGTGTGAGTGTCTGAACTGGCATTGAGACAATGGTTAGGCCACCTAGATTTCCCTATGCCCATCAATAACATTAAAGGGATACTGACATGGGAAAAAATTTCTTTTTCAAAATGAATCAGTTAATAGTGCTGCTCCAGCAGAATTCTGCACTGAAATCCATTTCTCAAAAGAGCAAACAGATTTTTTTATATTCAATTTTGAAATCTGACATGGGGCTAGACATATTGTCAATTTCCCAGCTGCCCCAAGTCATGTGACTTGTGCTCTGATAAACTGCAATCACTCTTTACTGCTGTACTGCTATTTGGAGTGATATCCCCCCCTCCCCCCCCCCCAGAAGCCAAACAAAAGAACAATGGGAAGGTAACCAGATAACAGCTCCCTAACGCAAGATAACAGCTGCCTGGTAGATCTAAGAACAGCACTCAATAGTAAAAACCCATGTCCCACTGAGTCACATTCAGTTACATAGAGAAGGAAAAACAGCAGCCTGCCAGAAAGCATTTCTCTCCTGAAGTGCAGGCACAAGTCAAATGACCAGGGGCAACTGGGAAATTGACAAAATGTCTAGCTCCATGTCAGATTTCAAAATTGAATATATAAAAATCTGTTTGCTCTTTTGAGAAATGGATTTCAGTGCAGAATTCTGCTCGAGTAGCACTATTAACTGATACATTTTGAAAAAAAAAATTTTCCATGACAGTATCCCTTTAAGGATGTAATTTTGGCATTAAAGACCCACATAGATTACAAATGTCCCAGTCTCAGCCCAATGAATATCTTGCATCACGTTCATGCAAACATGTGTTCTTCTGAAACAAAGGAATATAAGACATACCTAATATGTGCCTATTCCAAGATGCAAACAGCTGTTACCCTAATTGCTTACATATTTTAAAACGTCTACATCATCCGCACATTATCTTTACACTTTAACAAGCTAAATGCCATAATGGCAGGGAAGTGCAGCTAACAGATTGCCAGAGGTTTTCATCACAACTAACTGCTGTTTGAATAACTGTGAACTACTGTATAGACATGAGAAATGTCCCAGAGAAAGAGATGAGAGAGCAGAGCTCCGTACCAGGCATTCATTCCCATTCCTCAATATTTGCAGGAAATTCTGCTGCCTTTATTCAGCTAAAATATTCTTCATTTCTATGTACTTTGGTATGAAATTACTTCATATGTTATGTTGCATATGCACCTGCTGCGAGTGTCCAAATGTATTATTAATATAGAAGAATTATCCTCTTGCTATAGGTTATGTTATTTACCAAAACAATCAGCTTTCTGAGTGTTTTGTTGCATTTCTTATTTTCACTTGACTTATAAGTCTTCTCTACTGCTAATAATGCATTTTATATCCTTACAAATTATACCTTGAGGAATGCCGTACTGCCTATAGAAGTTGCATGATATGTCCAGCAGTTAGGAGGAGACACAAAAATAAAGTAAGACCCTTTTTCAGGCTGAATAAGGAGAGCATGGCAGTGAAGAAAATGTGAGGTTTGACACAAAGGTGTCCTAAATAAATAAATGACCCAGGGTCAGACTGGTATGCCAGTCTCTCGGTGCAGAGACCCTCTAAGTGCACCCAGATGTGGAGAATTCCCATCAGATTTTTATACCATGTGCCTTTATAACACTTAGCACATTCATGGCTGTTATATACAGTATATATAATTATTGTCAAACCTGATCCTGAATTTCTAAGCTTCTCGTGCACCATAGGTTTGCTAAATTGCTAAAAGCTGCAGACTGGAATCAACCTACACCAGGATCTTTTTGGCTGAACACAGACAGTTGCATAAACTGTTTAATGTGTTATACAACAACAACTGGAATCTATATGTATTTTTTGGTGTGATATTTAAGAAAATATATTATAAAATAGATCTAGTAGCACATCGCAACCAATCAGATGCTTGCACTTCAAAAATAAATAAACAAATGCTACCTGCTGAATGGTTGCTATAGATGATTGAACCAAACTTTGCGTGAAGTTGCAAATTCCAGTTTTTAAATACCCTATACAGGTATACAGTCTATTATCTTATTATCTTTCCTTAATTTGGATCTCCAGACCTTAAGTCTGCTAAAAATCATTTCAGCTTTAAACAAGCCCAATAGGATTGTTTTGCCACCAATAAGAATGCATGTATCTAATTTACTGTCAAGTACAAGCTACTGTTTTATTATTACAGAGAATTTTTATTAAAAAATTATAATTATTAGCTTAAAATGGACTGTATTGGAGATGGCCTTCCTGTAATTTTCTGAAAAAGGGTTTCTGGATAATTTATACAATTATGTATGCATTAATATATCTTTACATACAGTATCATCATATTTTCTCTGTTTAATGCAGAATTTGTAAGACGTGTACATGATGGACACATCAATGTGGGCTGTTCTCATTTTGCAAGCCAATCATCACTAAAGCCTTTCTCCCTATAGCTAGTAAGGTCAGATAACTGTGGGCTTCCAGGGATTATATATAACTTAATTCAATGTACTGGTAGGAACATTTTAAAAATGCATGCAAAATATGTGATATTTTCTTAATTTAAACCTTGGCTTATATATTTTTTGTAGCCAGATATTTCAGCACATACATAATGAATGAATTCAGTTGCTGGGGAATAGAGGAACTAATGTTAATAATATTTTAATTAGATGCAGGGTAATGTAGGGATACAAATTCAACATACAGGGGCAGATTTATCAAGGGTCGAATTTCGAAGTTAAAAATACTTCGAAATTCGACCATCGAATTAAAATTCTTCGAATTTGAATATCGAATTCAAACTTTTTTTCATTGAATTTGGCTATTCTGCGGTAAAGTAAAATAGAACGATCGAATGATTAAATCGTTCGAATCGAACGATTCAAACAATTTTATCGTACGATTGAACGAGTTTTACTTTGACTTCAAAAATGCTGTAGAAGGTCCCCATAGGCTAACATAGCACTTCGGCAGGTTTAATTTGGCGAAGTATTGAAGTCGAAGTTTTTTTAAAGAGACAGTACTTCGATTATCGAATGGTCGAATATTCAAACTATTTTTACTTTGAATTTCGAATTTTTTTACTTCGAAAATTCCCTCGATTTCACTTCGACCCTTGAGAAATCTGCCCCACAAGCTTTATAACTTTTTTAATAAGGTAGTTTAGTATATTCGGAGTTATCCCATATCATTATTACATGAGCTGGGTGTTTAAAATGAGTCCTTTATTTTACTAGAATAAAACAATGCCATTGACATTGTTTTTCCTGAAATAAGTGTTAAAATAAAACATACAAATAACAGATTATGATGTTGCAAGTCTGCTCTGTTATTTTAATTTGAAATGAAAACAAAAACAGGGCTATCTCCTTTCTAACCTGCTTCCAACCTCTTGTTTTTAATTATCAATAAATTGTTAAAATGACCCGTGAACAATTTCATTGATAAATGATGCTACTAAGAATGCTACCCAGAATTAGTTTAAGACCTTAAAACAACAGATTTTGTTATAAAAATGAATTTGATATGCTGCAGCTCTGGCACTTACAGGCATTTCACTGCGGCCAAAGAATTTTGGAGGCAGAGCTGCCTGCCTGTTCTCATTACCTGCTGAGACTAGTAACAGACTTGCCCATGTACTGTGCCAGTACTTTATTGAGCACAGAGTTTGAACTGCAACTCAACAAAGGCACATGGAATGTGGTGCATGATATCTTTAAGTAATAACTGGCTGGATTAAGCCTTTAAGATACGAGTTTCAGTCACAACACAAAATGGAGACTTGAACAGTTGCATACTTAGAGGAGGTCCACACAGTTTTGAAGATAAACACTTTATTCTCAGTCAGCAGTACAGCTTGTCCAATGATTGCTGTTTTAAAGGAAAACTATACCCCCAAAATGAATACTCAAGCAACAGTTTATATCAAATTAAGTGGCATATTAAAGAATCCGATAAAACTGGAATATATATTAAAGCACCTTTAAAACCTTTTACATCTCTTGCCTTGAGCCACCATTTTGTGATGGTCTGTGTGCTGCCTCAGAGATCACCTGACCAGAAATACTACAACTCTAACTGTAACAGGAAGAAGTGTGGAAGCAAAAGACAGAACTCCTGTCTGTTAATTGGCTCATGTGACCTAACATGTTTGGTTTGTTTGTGTGCACCGTGAATCATACGATCCCCAAACAAATGGCAGTTTTCTATTTATGATTACCCAATGGCACATTCTACTAAAATGGTTACAATATTTACAATATGGTTACAATATTTACATGAAGCAGGGTTTTACATATGAGTTGTTTTATGCAATATCTTTTAATAGAGACTTACATTGTTTGAGGGGTATAGTTTTCCTTTAAAAATCTCCAAGCAAACACTAATGAAACAGAACAAATATCCCAGGCTACTGGGCTTGCCTGTTACCTACCATGCTGTTCCTTCTTTGCAGGCCAAGGGGTCTAGACTCTAGGCACAGCGGTCAGCCCTGCACCTGGCTTCTTTTATATATCCAGCCCTAAGCACCCCTTTCATTGGGCCCCTATCTGTTAAGGTACCAGTGCACCGTCTTTACACCTCATTGGAGCCTTAGCTGCTCAATTGGCTTGTCTACCACTATCTGGCCACAGCTCTACAGATCTAACCTACCAATAGCTAGGGTTGCCACCTAACCAGTATGTGGCCAGCTAAGCAGTAAATACACCAGCTAGAGCTTGGGACATCATATACCTGCCCATTTCCCACCCCTGTGACATCACCAGCCCGTTCATTCACTGCCCACATGACATCACTAAGCAACATCTCCCCCTACAGGCTCCAAAAATAGGTGGAAAGGTGGCAATTGAAATTTATGCAAAATAAATGGTTTCTAGTTCTTACACACTGGACGGAGAACCATTATTTACAATGCAACCATTATAATTATTTAAAAGAGGGGCAGAATTAGCATCAGTGCATATTTGACTGTGAAGTTATACAGAACTGTGTATTTCAAAACAATATGATTATTGATATTAAAAGAATATGTATATACTGTATATATATATATATATATATATATATATATATATATATATATATATATAAAATGTTAAAAGCACTTATGGGTATAATGTAAAAAACAAAGAATGTTTTGCTGTCTTGATTTCCTAAACTGCTTGGAACATCAGTTGAAAACCCTGTGGAGTCTTTTCAATTTGAGGATTGGAAAATGACAACACACGGAAGCTCTCTCACAGCTGGATGTGGGTGCAATACATTGCCTAGCAATGAAGGGTGACTTCTCTAATAAGCAGATATGCATAGAGCGTATAAAGGCTGTATTGCAGGCAGAGTCGGAATACGTACCAAGAACTTATAATTCAATTTTAAACTATCATTTATGGAAAATCTACTCATTTAGTATTGGACAACCTTGATTTACTTGATTTGGATTGTATAATATCTTTGGTGCCCTGTTCTAAAACTCCAGATGGGTTAATGGGAGCACAGCTGCTGGTTCTGGGCAGCACACTGCGGTTCATGATTGATGTTTGTGCTTGTGGATTGGCCAAGGTTGGTCAAACAACATGCTGCATCCCATGCTTGGGAATATCAAAATGTTCTAATAAACCATGAAAAGAGCCAGCTGAGCTGTGCCTATTGACTTCTTAGTCTGCAGCAGAGGGAAATACTCTCAAGACTCAAATTTTGGTACTGAAAGTGATTGATTCGCTCTGTAAACGTAAACATGTATATATATACTAAAATGTATATGTTAATATAGTATTTAAAGTGAAATTCTAGTATGGTGGATCATGATGCCAGCCAGTGAAATTAAGTGACAGTAAAATTGGACAATGTGATTAAGGGTGCAAATTGTGCCCCAGGACACTAAATCATAGGAACCAATAAGAAATTTCATTTCAATCATGTGACCAATATATTCCGCCTGCTGTTTAGTTGCAGCGGGATACTAGAACTGGAACTTCTCCTTACATATCGCATAAACTTTGCTTGTTACTAATTTGGAATTCAGCTAAACTCCAACTAAGAATTCGCACTACTTTCTCTGTTTGTATTGATTAAAGCTGTTAACCTTGAGATAATTAGAGCAGCTGGAGAGCTCAAAATGTGTATTTATTTTGATAACTCGCCCACTGTGTGAACACGTTGTTTCTTGGAGAACAGAATTATTACTTTAATTAGGCTTGTTTATAAAAAAAAAACTTCTAAAGGAAATAATTTGATTGAACACAGTCTTTAGAAACAAAAAAAACATATCAGCAAAATCTTTGCTCTTTGAATAGAGAACCTGTATAGGGCAGGGATGCCCAAAAAAGTAGTTTGTAATATAACAGTAAGCCTTGAACTGGTGATATAAGGTAAAAGAGCAAAAAACTAGCTCAAATTTCAGTTTTTTTTGTATACAATGCACCTGCTCCCTTTTGTTGCCACTGGCACTTCCAGGTATAAGTTCCATGCTGTTCCATGCAGCTTGTTTCTGCCATGTAACAGTGTACATATGGATGGACAATGGTCTTCCACCTGCTCTTCCCTTACTCATGCGTCATTCTTGACTTTATTGAGTGTCAGGTGCATCTATTGTGTCAATGAGTTAAGGGCTCAGTACACCAACTTGGCAATTTATGGTCAAATTTGCTACTACTGTTACTGTAGTCCTTACTCCTTGCTCTTGATGCAGGAGCCCTATGATCTTAGGCTCTATTTGCTTAGCTATGGGGATAAGTAAAGAATAACCTTCGTTCAACATAAGTTCAATGCATAGGGTTTGTGTTGAACAAACTTGTTGCTTATTGTTTCAATCACCCAAACAATCCATGTTTTTTTGTTATTTCGTTATCTACTTGTGAGATAGATAATTAGATTAACAGTATACAACCCTCTCCTTTCACCCATTGTTGTAATTGTTTTGCTAGCAGAAGTCCATTTTGTAGGGGGGTTATCTGAACACTAGGAATCGAATCATCTACCATGCAAGGACCAAACATGGAGTAGCTTCAATTTCCTTGTTTAGAAATACAGTAACTTAAACCAAGATTCCCTGATTAAAACAACAGGCAAGCCAGATTCATTGCACTCGTCTTAAATAAAGGAGAACACTGCCTCTAATATCTCTAAAATGTCACTTTATGCTGTCAAGTTTCATTTACTAATTTAATAGTGTATGATATCTTCATGCATATTCAAGATATTTCCCAAATCTATATCCGTAGGCTTAAGATACAGGCCCTACCCTATTCATTGTGAATACAGGTTGACCACAACATGAAACCTGGTAAGTGCATCAGCTTGAGGTCCATGTTTTATCTTCCATTTGTGTGTGTGCCTAATGTAGGCATCAGCTCTCATGCTAAATGTTATGTAAAGGTCCTGCTTGTGCCTTAAGATGTACAGAAGCTGAGATGGAGCATTACAGTTCTGTTTGTACATGCCATTTAACAATAAGCAGCATATGTTAAGGTCTTAAGAACATAATGCCTGCAGAAGAGCCTGTCATTTGTTAGTATATACTTTTTATTATATTTTTTTAAACTAGGCTCCATTATTAGTTTTCATTCCACTTGGAGTTTTCTATTAAATTATTAACGAATTTCTTCCAGTCTGCACATTTCTCACTTTATCAAATGATTACAGATTGCTCCAGATGCAGAGGCCATGGCTCATGTAATTTTATAATATGCACGTACATCACTCTGATATAATCAAGAAAACACCTGTTGCCCGTGAATCTGCCAGTTTTCCTGTTACCGGCGGCTTAGGGGAATTGGTGATTGGAATGAATAGGTTTGCGGAGGACTGATGCAAATGGGATAAAGTATATAGTGGCATACCTGGTTACCATTTCTGATAAAATTAGGATACAACGACAACTAAATGTAGCAGGAGGGTGCAACCATCTACTTTCAGCGTCTCATTATTCTATGGAAAGTATATTATGGATTATTCTGGCCCCACCTTATTTCTCCTGAAAGAAAAGAAACTGCTTCTAGAATATTACAATGGAAAAAACGAATGTCTTATTATAAGACTTGCTTATACAGTATGTTTGTATAGCAGAGTGTACAGTCTTGTGGAATTAAGGTTCATATGGGACCTAGTAACCCATAGCAACAAATTCAATATTTGCTTTCAGATGGGCTGACTAGTAAATGCTGACTGCAGATGAATTAGTATGAGTTTCTTGACCTAATGCAAATTTGTAGGTTTACATTACGCTCATATTGCTGTGCAAAAAGATGCCTTGTTGAATGTTTTCTAGAGTCTAGACCAGGGATCCCCAACCTTTTGAACCCATGAGCAACATTCAGAATTAAAAGGAGATGGGGAGCAATACTAGCATGAAAAATGTTCTTGGGGTGCCAAGTAAGTGCTGTGATTGGCCATTTGGTAGCCCCTATGTGTATTGTCAACTTATATTGAGGCTGTGTTTGGCAGCTGTGTCTGGTTTTATGCAACCAAAACTTGTCTCCAAGCCTGGAATGCAAAAATAAGCCCCTGTTTTGAGGCCACTGGGAGCAACATCCAAAGGGTTGGAGAGCAACATGTTGCTCACGAGCTACTGGTTGGGGATCACTGTTCTAGACCATTCCTCAGTAGAAGATTATTATTTTTTTTTTCTATGACAAATGCCCACTTATCCTGAGGAAGGGTCTAGACTCTAGACAACATTCAACAAGGCATTTTCTGTGCTACCATTCTGTTGTTTTGCACAAAAAAGGCTTGGGGAAGTTCTCCCGTGGTGGAGGATGCACTTAGTTGACATGGTTCAGGTCCACAAATTTCCATTAGAAAACAAGATAAATAGCCACAAATAAAGAGCGATTCTAATGGAAGTGTGATGTTCTGGGATGGAAACACTGGCTCTACGAACCATGAAAATGATATAAACTACTGTATATGCTAGGGTCATTACAATCACCAGACCATTTTGCGGCTGAACATGTACATGATACACTTCAGCATCGCTTGAGATGAAATTTTCCACCTTCATCAACAGAAAATCAGTGGAAGGAAAGTTGTGTTGAAGCATGGCCTTGTATCCCTCCAACAGGGATTCAGACGAGTGTAGAATCTATGCCACTCACATCGACTCCAAAGAAATAGTAATAATCATTAAAATGGCAGAATGCTGCCAATCTTTTTAAATGGAGTGACAAATGGTGGGGCACAGTGAGCCATATAATCCAAATATATAGAATAAGTTTGTTCCATATATATTTATGTCATTTAAACAAGGTCCTGTAAGTCTATCTATCTATCTATCTATCTATCTATTTATCTATAATCTATCTGTATCTATCGCTATTTATCTATTCTATTGATCATCTGTCTATCTAGCTATCATTATTTATTGCTTCTATCAGTCTGTCTATCTATCTATCTATTGATCATTTAGCTACCATCTAACTATGTGTCTATCGATCACTATTCTATTTATCAGTCTGTCTAGCTATCATCTATCGTTCATCTGTCTATTTATCACTATTTGTCTATTCTATCTATTATCTATCATGTATCTCTATCTATCTATCTATCTATCTATCTATCTATCATCTATCTATCTATCTATCTATCTATCTATCTATCTATCTATCTATCCATCCATCCATCCATCTATCATCTATCTATCCATCTATCTATCTATCTATTATCTATCTATCTATCTATCTATCTATCTATCTATCTATCTATCTATCTATCTATCTACAGTTAACTATGGCTTTATTTATTATTCTATTATTTTTTATCTATCTATCTATCTATCTGTCTATCATCTATCTATCATCTCTCTACAGCTACCCATGGCTTTCTTTATTATCCTATTATTTTCATCATCATCATCAATATATCTATCTATCTATCTATCTATCTATCATCTATCTATCTATCTATCTATCTGTCTGTCTGTCTGTCTGTCTGTCTGTCTGTCTATCTATCACTATCAATCGTCTATCTTTCATTTATCACTATTTACAGTATCTATTTTATCAGTCTATTATTTATCTATCACTATTAGTCTATTCTATCTATTATATATCATCTATCTATCTATCTATCTATCTATCTATCTATCTATCTATCTATCTATCTATCTATCTATCTATCTATCATCTATCATCTATCTATCATCTCTCTACAGCTACCCATGGCTTTATTTATTATCCTATTATTTTTATCATCAATATATCTATCTATCTATCTATCTATCTATCTATCTATCTATCTGTCTGTCTGTCTGTCTGTCTGTCTGTCTGTCTGTCTGTCTGTCTGTCTGTCTGTCTGTCTGTCTTTCTATCTATCACTATCAACCGTCTATTTATCATTTATCACTATTTACAGTATCTATTTTATCAGTCTATCTATTAATTATCTATCACTATTAGTCTATTCTATCTATTATATATCATCTATCTATCTATCTATCTATCTATCTATCTATCTATCTATCTATCTATCTATCTCTCTATCCATCATCCATCATCTTTCTGTGATCTATCTATCTAATCTATCTATTTGTGCATTTACTTTACTGTATCTGGAGTGTCGCATGATGAGGGCAAGTGCTGATTCAGAGTATATTTACAGACTGCAGTTTCACACTTATTTGCACTCACTGCAGGACAGGAGTTCTAATCAGCATATGTGAAGCTAGCAGTAAGGTGGATTTCAAGCAGGGAGAGAACAAACTGCAACAAAAACTCCTCCCTCAAACTGTTAACCCCTTCTCTGCAATTATGTCAAGTTTTGTCTTGTTTTCCAGTTTTTAAGTTCAGCTTCATAAATGTCCCTATGTTAACTCTTTGACACTATAAGATGCACAAATAATTGTAATATTGAAAGACATTTGGGCAGTCAGTAAATTGACTGTTAGTATAACTTCTTTATATACAGACTTTTTTTGACTGCAGACAGCTTATCCCAATTGTGTTGTGAGTTCAAAATGGGGAACCCTAAATCATTCCCAGCTGTTTGAATCTTGACAGGTCGGAAAAGTGTTATTAACACACTGGCGCACTTACAAAAGGCTTTTGGATTTGTTAAATGTGCAAATTTTTTTAGAATTAATCCAATTGCTTTGAGCAACTGAAGGCAATTATTTTCTATCAGGCAGGTCTTAAAACACCTGATCAATCTAATATGTTCCCGACAAAGAGAAACAGTGCCATAATTTTAACTTAATACAAATCCTGTTTAATTACTATAAATAGCAATTCCTCATTACTATGAGATACTGGTACCAATGAAAATGAATTGTAAACCAGAGCTACTTCTTAGAGCCTCTATCAGAATAATTATACCATTTTTGGTTTAATCACATGTGTGAGATCACATGGGATTGTATAGCATGGTTTCTTTACTTTTATATTTCTTTAACCTAAGAAATGGGAATCACTTACGAAAGCGTGTGCTATCTTTCATCATACAGTCGGGGCTCTTGCTCTTGCCCTATGTGTGTTTTCCCATTTAGAACTACTATTAGTATCACTTTCCCAATCAGCATTAGACTGGAGGGTCCGAGGCCCACTAGGGCTTCCAAGCTAGGAACAAGGCAGGATCTCGCACACCCAATGGATAACAACAATATGCCTGGTGCACAATGGTAGAGGCTTGACAAAGGGGTTTTACTCCCAGAAACATTGCATCACACTCACACAGGGGCCCCCTCCCCCTATCTGGCCCCAGCCGCATCCCCCCTCCAGTTCTGGTCATATGTACAGAGAACTCATGGATAGAGTATTTCTTAAAACAAGATCAGCATTTTCTTCATGTTGACAACTTAACTGGACCTACATTGTTCACAATTATCTGGATAACTAGACTGAGATATATTCTGAGACTGCTGATTGCCATGGAAACGTGTGCATTTTTACTCTTTCAAATTAATTATTCATAGCTTTGTTGTATACTGGATTTTCCAAATCAGTTTAATTTTCTAACAGTAGGAAAGAGGTCGATGCTAAGTCCTTAAAAGACCAGTCAGTAAAGAACCTAAAGTAGAACTCTACCCTAAAAACAAATCTGGCTACAAAAGCCACATTTTATATACTGAACTTACTACATCAGCCTAAAGGTTCAGCTGATTCAGGATCCAGGTCTTATCACAACGTAATAACAGGTGCTCACCATCTTGGATTCTGTTAGGACTTTCTGAGACACTCACATACTCTCTGAGCAGCTGTTGAGAAGATAAGCTTAGGGGTCATCACAAATCATCAAGCACAAAATAAGGTTGGCCTGTCATAAAAGCAGAATTAATTATTAAATAATAATGCTAACTGCACTGGTTTCAGAGCTGCCATGCAACGAGAATTTTAATTAATTAATTACTAATCAGCCTTATATTGTGACATTTCTATTCTGTATATATAGAATAGAAATGTCAGTAAGTGACAGCAGCACAGAGCATGTGCAGTGAATCAGCAGAAAAGAAGATGGGGAGCTACTGGGGCATCTTTGGAGACACAGATCTTTACTGCTAAATGGCTATGGTCAGCTTGTTCTGGTACCAATCCCAAAAACATTGCAGACAACACTTCTACCCTTCATCCTTGTCAAGCTTTAGATCTTCTTTAATGGCTGATCAATAAAAAAAACCTGTACAGGTTTTTGAAGTGATTTGTTTAAAATCTACATGGCTAGGTTTTCAATTTTATAAAAATAGATCAGATTCCTAATGCATCAATTGTAACAGTGAGACAAATGCTAATGATTGTTATAGATCGGTTGGAATGGATTGCTCCATTAACTATCATTAGTTAATTAGCCCCCTCCGTTTTGAGAAATCATTTATAGAAAGAAGCAGGTGACAAAGAAAGTCATTTGGGTGTGATCTGATGCTTAAAAAGCAAGCCTTAGAAACTGAGAACCAAACATTAAAAACAGTTAGCAATGATTACTTGTAAATACACGCGACAGTAACTAGTGCTAAGGGTGTAACCATGAAAGGGGTTGTTCACCTTGTAGTTAACTTTTAGTATGATGCAGAGAGTGGTATTCGGAGACAATTTGCAATTGGTTTCATTTTTTATTTTTTGTGGTTTTTGAGTTATTTAGCTTTTTATTCCGTAGCTCTCCAGTTTGTATTTTCAAAATTCCCCTAGCAACCATGCATTGATTTGAATAAGAGACTGGAATATGAATAGGAGAGGCCTGAATAGAAAGATGAGTCATAAAAATTAGCAACAACAATAAACGTGTAGCCTTACAGAGCATTTGTTTTTTAGATGGGCCCAGTGCCCCCCTCATCTGAAAACTTAAAAGAGTATAAAAAAGTATAAAAAAGAAATAATAAAGGCCAATTGAAAAGTTGCTTAGAATTAGCCATTTTATAACATACTAAAAGATAAACTGAAGGTGGACCACCCATTTAATGAGATTGAGCTCTTCATACTACATACTGTTCAGTACATCACAAGGGGCCCCAAATATTTCATAATACACAAAAAGGGATCTTTCTATAATTCGGATCTCCAGACCTAAAGTCTATTAAACATAATCTAACCATTAATTAAATCAAATAGAACTGTTTTGACTCCAATAAGAATAAGTTATATCTAAGTTGGGATAAAGTACAGGGTACTGTCTTTTTATTACAGGGAAAAGGGAAATTATTTTTTAAAAATGTGAATTATTTGATTAAAAGGGAGCCGATGGGAGATGGCCTTCATGTAATTCGGAGCTTCCTGGATAATGGGTTTCTGGATCCCATACATGTACAATGTGCCTGTTTTTTTAGCTCTACAAACCTTTAAAGGAAAACTATACCCCCAAAATGAATACTTAAGCAACAGTTTATATCAAATTAAGTGGCATATTAAAGCATTTTAACAAACTGGTATATATATTTCAGTAAATATTTCCCTTTAACATCTCTTGCCTTGAACCACCATTTTGTGATGGTCTGTGTGCTGCCTCAGAGATCACCTGACCAGAAATACTACAACTGAAACAGGAAGAAGTATGGAAGCAAAAGACAGAACTCTGTCTGTTAATTGGCTCATGTGACCTAACCTGTTTGGTGTGTCTGTGTGCACCGTGAATCCTAGGATCCCAGGGGGTGGCCCTTATTTTTTAAATGGCAATTTTCTATGAATGATTACCCAATGACACATACAACTAAAGAAGTATATTATTATGAAAGCAGGATGAGCTTTTTTATTCAATATATTTTTATACAGACCTACATTGTTCAGGGGGTATAGTTTTCCTTTAATCTGTAATTGCACCATTCTCCCGGTGTCCCATCCTTACCGTCCAACATAAATATTCACAACTACATCCCTTGGTGAAGTTAAAAGATCTATTGAGTAATATTGGGGCAGGCGTAAATGATATGCGGGTCCAAGTGTGACCATAGCAGAACTAACTATATCTGACCCAAATAAACACAGCCAAAGAAATATTTTTTTCTCTCATTATTGCACTGGGCGTATTAAGCAGTCAGCGATGCTATAGATACTTTCATGGATTAGACCCAATGAATAACACAGTAAAAGACCTCACAGGAAGAGGTAAATAGCCTTGACAGTAGGTAGTGGTAAATGATCTTGACAGAGTATAATTTACTTCTCACCATCGCTGTGATCACACATCAGCCTCTAAATGAAACAAACTCAATCATCATACTGTGTGAGCAAAAGCCAAGCCATTGTTTTTTTTTTTTCTAGCGGCTGAAGACTGAACATATGTAACAATTACAATCTGTATGTGGCAAAACATTTTTGGAGATCAGATTCAATGTACAGTGTTAGCAACGTACCTTCCACCCTGCCAGAGCTTCTACAAGTGCCAAGGTCACAGCAATGCTGCCAATCACTTCTTAATTCTTGACTTCAACCTTGTGATGACTAATTGGATGTCACGTTGATTTGTCAGGCTCCAGTTTATATATAGGGTTGATGGAGTGGCACCACAGATGTTTTAGCAGGGAGATGGTATAAGAGCATACATTTGTTTATCATTACAGCATGAATTTATACAGTGGGTCCAAAAGTACTGTTTTATCTTCTGGGCTGATGTAAGTCATTGTTGAGCTCATCTTTGGTCCTGTATATTTATCATTTGTTGCTTACATTTTCCAGGAGGAGTTTATTATATTTTCTTTTATTACTATATTTTCTTTTATTACCTTCTCTTGAGTGTCTTTCCCAGTCATCACCAAGTTATTTAATCCACTGACAGGTAGTTAGGGTCAGGGGTATTCAAGGCAAAAATTTGCACACGCACACCTGGCCTCTCCAAACGATTTAAGTACGGTGCCTGGGGTATAGGAGGACGGCCCCTCCACAGTTAATGCATACAAAGTAACTCCAGCACACGTAACAAGCTCAAGGGATTGCTCCCGTGTTTAATGTCAATCCAACAATACAACGTTTCGGGGGCGTGCCCCTTCGTCACCTGACGAAGGGGCACGCCCCCGAAACGTTGTATTGTTGGATTGACATTAAACACGGGAGCAATCCCTTGAGCTTGTTACGTGTGCTGGAGTTACTTTGTATGCATTAATCAGGGGTATTCTAGCAACCAGATAACAATTAGGAGATTATTTACTAAACCTCAAATTTATCAGGCCAAAAATCTAAATTTTCATGGAAATTTTTTTTATACACAATTTATTATACTCCAATTCTGCAAAAAGCCTGAATCTAAAAAATCCACCATCTCAGACCTGTTGAGGTCCTGTACAAGTCAATGAGAGAGGCACCTGTCCCAATTTGAAGTTTCCATGGCCTACTCTGGGTTTAGCCTGAAAATCAGACTTTTTTCTGTGTTTTCAGGTAAAAAGTCTAGTGATTCAGTAAAAAAGCCTGAAAAATGTGTGCAATTCAGGGTTTCTCATGATTTTATTGAGTTTTTCTGTGATCCAATTATCAATTAATAAGGTAAAACTGAGCATGGGAGTTTGGTCGTGGGTTTTTTTTTAAAAATAAAATATGAGATAAATTCGGATTTTAGTAGATAACCCCATAAAAATCCATACCGAAGAGTTCTTAATGATTCTGAAGACTGGAATATGAATAAGAGAGGGTCAGATAAGTAATAAAAAGTAGCAATAGCAATAGATTTGTAGGCTTAGAGAGCATTTGTTGTAAGGTGGGGGTCAGTAACCCCCTATTTGAAAGCTGGAAAGAGTCAAAAGAAGAAGGCAAAAAATTCAAGAATTATAAAAAATTATAGCCAATTAAAAGGTTGCTTAGAATCAGCCGTTCGATAAGCTGGAGGTGAACCACCTCTTCCCTGTTCTTATAGCACAAAACTATGGAATATAAATGATTGTGATACAGTGCATGAAAGCAAATATATGTATGTCAGTTCATATGAAAGCACCATGGTATGCTACAAAAATCACACATTTTGCTAGGATTTCAAAGCACCAAATTTTCATTAGCTAAGCTGTGGGAGGTCAGACAAAGAGTGAAAATGTTAATTTGTGACCATTGATCACTTGATCACAACTACTTTAACACCAGGGAAAGTCAAACGACTTGTTATTAGGGATGCACCAAATCCAGAATTCGGTTTGGGATTCTGCCTTTTTCAGCAGGTTTCGGATCTCAAGTGCCTGGACAAACCGAATCTGAATCCAAAAAAATCACATGGCTTTTCATTACACAAACAAAGAAATCAGAATTTTTTAACCATGCGCGGCACATGGGGTTCTCTTTCCCCCTTGTTTGCATATGCAAATTAGGGGTTTGATTCGGTTTAGTATTCGGCCAAATCTTTCACAAGGGATTTGGCTGAATCCTAAAATAGTGGATTCGGTGCTTGTTATGAAGTGGACAGGGAAGACAATGGAAAAAGGACGTAGCCATCCGATACACACTGTATTGCACTAATCACTAATCACTGCAATTGCGCAGAGATTACAAAGGCTATTGGATACAAAGGCATGTTCTTCTTGTGCAAACAGTGATGGTCTAGTGATGAGCAAATCTAATTTGTGAAACAGAAAATTAAAGTCAATGGGCATTTTTTTGCAGTGACTGACAAAGTTTTTCAACTTTTTCAGCACACAATACATTCAAAGTCTATGGGCATTTTTTGTACGGTGAAACCTAGCAAGGGCTGTGCCATCTACTTGCTTTTTATGGAAACATTGTATTTTTATTTCTCTCTCTACATTTATTGTGCTACCCAGACTTGCAGAGAGAGAGAGAGAGAGAGAGAGAGAGAGAGAGAGAGAGAGAGAGAGAGAGAGAGAGAGAGAGAGAGAGAGAGAGAGAGAGAGAGAGAGAGAGAGAGAGAGAGAGGTTTTGCCCAGTGCTGAGATAAATATTTTTCACTGGTTATAACAATAAAAAAAAGTATTTTTCACTGCAGAACTTGTGCAATAGTTAAAGAGAATAGTTATAGAATCATGAAAATCATTAAGAATAAGTTAATTATAAGGAAGAGAGATAAGCAAAGCAATACTGTCACTGGGGCTCAGCTGTTTCCTAATTGAAATAAAAATATCTATATCTGTGAATCTTGTACAAGCAATTATGCTCATAATTAGTCAAATGATGAACAGCATATGATGGATGATGGTATGACTGTTATGTTAGATAATGCACTTCTTGAACTTGTTGACTACTCATTACTGTCTCCATGTTTTTAGACAACGTAAAGGAAGCCTAGATCAGTTTCTGTGTTTCCAGTTTGGTTTAAATGAGTCACATATACACCATTTTGACATTAGGTTATGTACTTAATGTTTTTTTACTGGTATGGAAGAATACATACAGCACCTACTTTCCCGAGGGCATACTTGCAGGGCCGGATTTACATAGTGGGCGCCCCTAGGCCCACTGCTGTTCGTCGCCCCTGTCCCCTCCAGGGGGACAGGAGCAATTGGGATTGGTGAACATGAAATTTAAAAAATTATTGTATCTCCAGTGTATCCCTAGTGTTTTTGAACCAATGTGGGTGTGGTGGGGCAGCATGCCGCCCCCCTAAAATCCTGCCGCCCTAGGCCCGGGCCTAGGTGGCCTTTCCACAAATCCGGGCCTGCATACTTGGGGCGGATTTATCAAAGTGTGAGCTTAGAGCTTAAAGGAGAACTAAAGCTTAACTAAAGAAGTAAGCTAGAAATGTTGTACGTTATGTTTTGGGCTTCTGTACCAGCCCTAGGCAACCACAGCCCTTTAGCAGTAAAGATCTGTGCCTCCAAGATGCCCCAGTAGCTCCCCATCTTCTTTTCTGCTGATTCACTGCACATGCTCTGTGTTGATGTCAGTTACTGAGCTTAGGGACTGACTCAAAATATACAATGCTCATAGAATATAAATGTCACACTATCAGGCTGATCAGTAATTAATACAGATAATTACTACAGAAACCAGTGCAATTAGCATCAACATTTAATAATCTGCCCTGTAGCATCATCTTATATTACAGGCCAACCTCATTTTCTGCATGATAATTTGCGACAACCCCTAAGTTTAGCTTCTCAACAGCTGCTCAGAGCCCACTGAGCATGTGAGTGTCACAGACACTTTCCAAGATGATGACCCCCTGTGACAAGTTTGAAATCCTGGATTATTGCTGCTTTTGAGAAGCTGAAACTTTAAGTTGGTGCAATACATGCAATATATAAAATATGGCATTTTGTGTCATATTCAATTTCAGGGTTTAGTTCTCCTTTTAATTAATCACAACTCGCCAACGTTCTATTCGTTCCTATGGTATTATTTAGAACTGTATTCATCAAATGGTGAGCTCTGACTTTCATCCATCGATAAATACTGTTCTAAAAATCCCATAGGAATGAATAGGACATGGGTGATTTTATATTTACTAAGCTTTAAACTCACATTTTGATAAATCTGCCCCTAGGAAACCTTGGAATAAATACCATTACCATATTATTATAGCAGACAAGGTGACCAAGGTTACAGGCCTGTTTATCATTTTAAACTGCATTAACTTTTACTAATTTCTTATCTTGTGTATGATACCACCATTATAGTGATGTGTGGGCCAGGAAAAACTCAACCCACACCCGACCCTAACCCACAATACCTTAACCCACACCAGACCCTAACATGCAAAATTTCTGTGTGTACCTCTGGTTCCAAGACAGGGAATCTTCAGGAGCATTGGAGGGGTGTACTTCTCCAGTCTGACCTGCACCCAACCATAACCCACCATGGTTGGCCAAATTTTAACCCAAACCCCTCCACCCAGTGGTCCACCCACACATCACTACACCACTTTACTTCACTGTAAGTATGGTACTTTTTCAGGTGTGGGCAGTGTTAGATATGTACCATACAAAATGCTTTTTACAATTGAGAATCTGTGGCACTATTTGAAAATCTTGGTGCACAAGTTTCACCGGTACAATCTGGAGCACCCTACATAGAAGAATAGGGTAGGTTGTTGAGTGTGTGTATGTATGTGTGAGCTGAGTTTCATTTGCAGGAGTTGATCTTAATGGACTTTTTTCAACCAAACTTAACTATATAACAAACTAGTTTATCAGTGAGTTTAACATTTCTGCCCTTCAAGAAGGATATCTGAAAACTGATTCAAAAGATATAAGTGTGAGTGTATTGTGTAGCTTTGGAATCGAATTATAAATGGGGTAGAAAAAAATCTATTAATACAAAAATAGGCATTGATTGCCTTTCACAGTTATGTTGCCTGTTATGCATTTGATTTAACATTGTCGCTCACACTGAATGCTAGCACAGAGTTTTTTGTAATGTAAAATCATTTGAGGTCAGGTAGAGGCTTAGTCTAACCCCTTCCAACCCTCAATGTTTTTAATCCACGGTTGCAAACCTTACTAATTGCAATACACCTATGCATTGACCCACTTTAACATGCTTCTTGTTTGATAGATTTGCCCTTTAATAGCTTTCCTTTAGTTTCCTTATTATCAGTCACAGAAAGGGTTCTTTGAGGAGCTTAATGTGATGGCTGAACTGTCTTAACCTCAATAACTGCTTGATACCGGAAAAGTCAAATCTTGTTAAATGTCATTAAATGCATCAACTCTGTCTTCTAAAAATAATGTCGATGAACAATGCAAGCGGGGTTTTGTTGAGCTGATTTCAGGGGAGGGATTGAGGTCAGAAAGGGGGTAAAAATGAAAGAAAATGGCCTCAAAATAGATGTATAACCACAGGAATTATGAACATCATTTATTAACAGAATTTCAGATATATAAAAACATTGTCTTTTCAGTTATCCTTTTACTCAGTATTGAGATAAATAATGTTTAATGCAAACAACAACAAGAATAGTCTTGTTCACTGTAGCAGTTGTACAGTAGTAAAAGACAAACCATCAATCATGGACCTTTGTTTTCTGAACATATATGGATACACTTCTATAGAATGAGTGAGATATGAGTGAATGATCTCAATGCTGTCATTGGGACCCAGCTGTCTCCTAAATAAAACAAAAATATCTATATCTGTGAATGTATTATAAGTAATTATGCTTGTAAGTACGAGAGTCAAGAGATGAATGATGGTATGAATGGCATGTTAGCGAATGTTCTTCTCCAACCCATTACCGTCTCTCTTTTTCTTAAAGGACATGTAAACCCTATAAACCCTTACCATGTCATTAAATTGGGCACTTATTCCCCACACAAAATGCATCATTGTCTTTGTATTTTTCCCCTTCGTTAGCCTGCACTGTAGTGTTTTCCTGAATGCAAGATCTGCTTCAACCAGGCGGCCATTTTCTATCGGCTACAGCATCATTTATATTTGCATATCCAGCCACGCCTGATGACCTTTATTAGAAAGTATGTGTAATCTTACTCATTCCTACATGTATATTCCCACTCATACATGTATTCCCACTCACTCATACATGTACAAGAACTGACAATTCTTCTGTTCTAAGGAAGATCTGCAAACAAGGATCAGATTTATCCAGTGGTGTCTGCACAACAACATAATGAAACACATGTAATCCCACTCACTCATACAAGTATAATACCACTCACTCATATTTAGGGATGCACCGAATCCACTTTTTTGGATTCGGCCGAACCCCCAAACCCTTTGCGAAAGATTCGGCCGAATATTGAGGTGGGGAGGGAAATCACATGACCTTTTGTCAAAAAAACAAGGAAGTAAATCCTGCTGAAAAAGGCCGAATCCTGAACCAAATCCTGGATTCGGTGCATCCCTACTCATATGTATAATATCACACATACATGTAATCCCATTCACTCATTGCACATATCTTCCCCACCCATGCCACATAATTTCTACTGCATACACCCCTCCATCTGCCAGCACCATCGCATTTTCCTAAAACAAATAGCGTTTTTCACCCGGTGGCCATTTTCCATTTGATACATCATCAGTAACATTGAGACATGTATGCTGTAATGTATATGAATGCAGGTTACACAGACACAACATACTTTCATAAAATGTTCTGCTGGGACTGAGCACTGAGCTCAGTAGAGGTGGTTCGGAGTAAAAAATATGATCAGACTGCTAGAGCAGAGTTTCGGGAGTGCTATCTCTTCAATGGCTGTCAGACTGGAGGGTATGTTTAGTAATCTGAGCTGAGAAGAACTGAGCATGCTCATGAGCCAACAGCCAAAGCAAATTCCTGAGGGAGGGGGCTAAATAGGTTAGAGGAGTATAAAGCTTTTTAAGTAATTAAGGGGATGCCGCAGCCTTACTGTTATCCTTTTATCAACAGAGTGGCAATTATCTAAAGATTTCAAAGAGGCCGTTCACTGTTAAAATTTTTATGGGGGGGGTTTACATGTCCTTTAAGGAAAACTTTGCATTGTGCGGGATGGTATGACAACGTGAGGGAATGCTTGTTAAGTTGCTGTGCACTTGCCAGTTTCATTAAAGGGAGTCACATTTAGCCTATTTTAGCATTGGGTTAGGTAATTAAAGTGTATGGGATCTGTTTTCTGGAAAACCATTATCCAGAAAGCTCTGAATTGTGGGAAGGTCATCTCCCATAGGGGCAAATTCACTAAGACGAGAAGCGCCGAACGCTAGCGTTAATTCGCTAGCGTTTGGCATTTTCGCTACTGCGCAAATTCACTAACGTACGCTGGCGTAGTTTCGCTAGTGTTACTTCGCAACCTTACGCCAGGCGAATTTTCGCTAGCGACGAAACTACGCAAATTCACTAACTTGCGCAGTGTACTGAACGCTACCTTTTACGCTAGACTTCCTTCGCCACCTCAGACCTGGCGAAGCGCAATAGAGTAGATAGGGATTGTTTAAAAAAAAGCTATTTTTTTTTCTAAGTCCCATAAAACGCTGGCGTGTTTTCTACATGATGGCTGATAGGCTGAAAAAGATCGAAAATTTTTGGGGCTCCCCTTCCTCCCCCCTACATTTCCTGACTCATGGCAACTTACCTAGACAGTGGGCACATGTGTAGGGCAAAATAAAATTTTTATTTGCTGATTTGAAGGTTTTCTAGGCATTTGTAGTGCAGATACGTGTTCCTCCATTGAAATTTGAATTTCGCGCCGTATGCAAATTAGCCTTCGCTAGCATAACTTCGCTTTATATAGCGAATCAACGCTAGCGCAACTTCGCAACCTTACGCTACCCCTGTGCGCAACTTCGGATTTCAGTGAATTTGCGGAGCGCTGGCGAAACTACGCCTGGCGAAGCGCGGCGAAGTTGCGCCTGGCGCAACTATGAATCTTAGTGAATTTGCCCCATAGACTCCATTATAATCAAACAATGCAAATTTTTAAAAATTATTTCCTTTTTTCTCTGTAATAATAAAATAGATACGATTGTTTTCTTACTTGATTTGTTTCATGTTTAAATTATATTTTAGTAGACGGGCAGATGGCAACAAGACTATGGGAAAAGTGGTGGGACATTAGTGCCATGTTGTGCCAGATATTTCAGTAACTGCTCCATCTGTAATTATCCTCATTCCAAAGATTATACTTACCATTACTTCGGTGCATTAGCCCTAAATTACTTATTTCAATCAAAGCTGTTTTTTTCTAATGGTTATAGTGTCACCCCATCCAATCACATATGCCCAATTTAAAGGGGACCTGTCACCTAAAAATCCTAATCCTATTTTATCACGTCAGTCAATCAAAATGATCTTTAATTACAGTGTATAAACTATTTGAATCTTGTTTTCTTCGGTCTGGGAATTCATAATTATAGCAAGCAGGCAGGAGCCATTTTGTGGACACTGTTATTAAGACAAGCCTTGTATCATCTCTGAATCTTGTTTGTGCACCAGAATGGGGGACCTGATGTCCATCCCCATGTCCTGGCTACACAATTAAATGGTGAAGAGAACTGGGGGAATGTGGGGAGAGCAGTGACATCTAGGAAGTGCTGAATGGAAAGTGAAAGTATTTGCCTGCCCCCCCTCAGCCACCCTTTTATCAATATAATATTGTTTGGAAAAAAATCTATAAAAATTAATATTAAGATTCAAATTTGGAATCCAACAGGAAAACCAATGAACTATATCACTTAGTTCATGTGAGCCTGGAGACAACCTAAGGTTCCCTAGATCATTAATTGGGTAACTGGGGACTTGACTTGCCATATTGTTTCTACAAAAGGTGTTTCACATAAATGGGCCACAAATAAAACATATACAGTTATAGGATCTGTTATCCAGAATGCTCGGGACCTGGGGTTTTCTGGATGATAGATATTTCTGTAATTTGGATCTCCATACCATAAGTCTACTGAAAATCATTTAAAACTATAATCAACCCAATAGGATTGTTTTGCCACCAATATGGATTCACGCAGCTTAGTTAACCATCAAGTACAAGGCAGTTTTATTATTACAGAGAAAAAAGAACATGTTTTTACATTTTGGATTATTTGATTAACATGGAATCTATGGGAGATGACCTTCCTGTAATTCGGGGCTTTCTGGGAACTGGTTTCTAGATAACAGATCCCATACCGCCACAATGGAAAAACATAATTCCATTGAGCAAACAATGGTTTAGTATTTTAACATTGCTGGGCCATCAAACAACACTCTGCAAAGATGAAGCCCTTAACAAGGTTGTTTTCTGATGTAACAATGGCAGCTTGGAGAGGCAACATCTTAAAATTTGATAGAACTGCTACGGGGAAAAAGGAGGTAGATATATAAAACACAGACAGTACCTATGTATACAGATGAAGTTTAATTGAAGCATCTGGCACAAACGTGGGCCTTTTGTCCATTGAAAAGAATTGCTTGCCGTCTGCCACAGATACTGCAATATAGTTAGCAACATCTGTAAACAAACAACTGTAAAATAATCAGTGTAACAACAGTGATAATGCAAAAGGCTGAGCTGAAGTGTATTACATTAGTAAACATTAGTAAACGCTGCTTGGTGATCATCTCTAACCCCCACAAACATGGAACAAAACACAACAGCAAAATGCTTGTCTCTAATATATGGAGACAAAACTAGCTCTCATTATTTTTGCCCAATTAATGGATTCATTTATAGGTTGGTATTTTTCTTCTTGTCTGATTAGAGGTTTCAGTCCATCATGTGTTTGGCCTGAATTTAGCAGTGTCATTAATGGGTCTGGCTTAGTCCCGTCTATAAGTGACCCAATGTTTTACAGGTGACCTACACATTATTTCTTTTGTGTAGAATGTGTGTTTCGCTAGTCACATCCATTTTCATGCGGTTAGATGGCCTGGGAATATTTAGCATCATTGACATTATCCTGCCTCAAGGCAAAGCAGAATGATAACAGCGTTTAGAAATCCCTAGAGAGGAAAACCCAGTAACACTGTGAGATTGTTCAAGGAATTCCTCATCCATTATGAATTGACTGCTCATGGTCAGTGGCTTTTGAGCATATTAAGGGAATACAGTGCCCAAATTAACTGAAGGACGCTTATTTATTATTTCCACTTGCTCTGACACAATATGGAAGTGGAAGTTTATGGATTCAATGAGCATTTTGTTTTTGTTTCAAGGTAAAGCTTTATTAGACACCCCCTAACCCTCCTGCAGGAGATGAAGGCACAATTTAAAATAAAAGCTTATTTTGCTTCAGAAATCAATGTTTTCCAAAAGTGTCTGTGCCCCCTTTCAGGCAACTGGCCACTGAGCATGCTCAGATGATGCTAGAGGGTTCATTTACTAACATGTGCTACGTTGGACAAGTGAGTAAATAAATTCAACCGGCACACAGGTCTTAATTGCAAGCAGGGACAACCCTTGCTGTGTTTTATTTGCGAGATGCAAGATTTCGGGGTAATCCCCTTTGTCAAGCTTTGTCAAGGGGATTACCCCGAAACATTGCACCTCGCAAATAAAACACAGCAAGGTTGTCCCTGCTTGCAATTAAGGCCTGTGTGCTGGTTGAATTTATTTACTCACGAAGTTTGGAAGATTCCGAAGCCTTCTCTGCCGGGCACCGGGCAACTCACGACACAGAGAGGCAGGGTGTGCAAGCTGGTAACTACACTTTATTCCATTACGTTGTACAAGGGCACTTGCCAGTAACAACCAATCAGGCCTTTGCATTTTCTTTTCTAACCAATAGTAGGTCACAACTGTATTTGTGCATTTTAATACCAATGTTTGTAAATTACACCCATGGTGTATTTTTTTTATTAACGTTTTCCTGAGCCGACCAATCTGCAGGGGACAACATGGTGGCTAAGAACTGGACTAGGTGGAGCCGTTGTTTGTTTTCTTCTAAATGCCAAGGTAATTTGGTTGTTGGTCCTGTGGACTGTGGTCCCTGGCATTGGGACTGATGCAGTGGAGAAGGGCTAAGCCTGGAGGTCAGTTAAAGTAAGAACTACAGAGAATAGACACATGCCTTCCTAGATAATTATAAGTCCAATGTAAGGATCAGTTAGGGTGAGAATGGGAGGTAATTTATATTTGCTATTCTAGATGTATTTGTAACTATGACTAAATTGATATATTCACATTTTCATTTATCTGTGCTCATTTCATAAGCTTAGAGAACAACCATTAACCAATGTTTCACAGCTTTGCAGGTTCTCCAATAGCCACTTCCCACTGGCACATGTAACTGGATTCCCATTAGAACAGCAGCCCCAGGTTTCTTTCAATTAAAATGCCTTTATAGAACACTCTAGGCCTAGGGCATATATAGCAACAATTCAGATGTTGTTTGGCCCTCTATTTAGATGAAATAAAGTCCTGAAACACTGCTGTATGCATATTTTATCAAGCAGAATTAGAAAACATTTTCCTTTCTATCTTTCACCTCCAACCTTCCGGGAAATGATTTGAAATGCATTTTTTGCTGTTTTTTTAATAACTCAAAGAAGACAAAATTGTGTGTTGATGTTTTAACGACAGAAAAACTGTGTGAATAGAGACATATACAATTTAAAGAAAAAATCGGAAAAAATGTGTGAGGTCTAAAGTGGGAATTTTGGGCTGTTTTATTGCTTTACAAGGATGGTGCCTGGAGACTTTTCTGTAGAAACAAATAGAAACAGCAAATGACCTTTACAAGGGTATATGACACATCCAGTGACAAAAACTCCCAGCTGACCTGTTAACAACAATAGCTACAAAGTACATGTTCCTGCAGCCAAATGTGAACTCCAATGCTCAATCTGGGAGGATATGTGCCCTTTAGGACTACTGGTAATTAAAAGATAAATGGCAAAGATTTTATATTTGTATTTGATGTGCTATTAAATCAGATAATCATGTTCCACAAATTGGGAAACGTGTATGTTCAATAGAAACCAGTGTCATTAAAATAAAATGTATCTTGCTCCTCAAGGGACCTCACTACTAAATCATTTTTCTTTCAAACAACAAAGCTTAACACTTCTTTAAAAAACAGGTAGGAATAAAATGAATGTTCTCAACAAAATATAATAACAGAAGTAGAGAAAAAAATGCCTTTAGTTTGGCAGTTTCACCAAAGCATTCTCACTTTTAACTTTACATAGTTACATAGGGGTTGAAAACAGATCAAAGTCTATCAAGTTCAACCCCTCAAAATGAATATATATATATATATATATGTGGCGCTCATATTTTAACACTGGCTGAGCTGAGTTGCAGCCCAACTTTTCTTCTTATGAAACATTGAATTGTTTGGTTGAGTGTATGGACCTGGCTTTCTCTGTGAGTATGAAGTAGACTGTGGTTAGCTGAAAGTGACCATTTCCTTATACAGCTATAGGACCAGCTATTCATAATGCTTGGGAACTGGGGGGTTTCCATAATTTTGATCTCCGTACCTAAGTTTACTAGAAAATCATGGTTATTTCCTAAAACTCAAATTTTACCAGAAACAAACTTGACCTAACTCCCATCCATAAATTTGGCTAATTTGCCAATAATTAAACTAGGAAAATGTTTTTTTTACTAATATCAAATTTTTTCAAGTTGAAACCACCAGAAAACACACTCTTCAAGGGGTTAAAGGGACCTCTGCCATTGACATTTACATAAATTCGACAGGTTTTAGCTGAAGTATTTTCGGATTCGTATTTTTTTGCTACTTTGGAGCATAATAGATCTCCAAAAATTCAAGTTTCAAGTGAAGAAACGCAAACTTTTAGAGAAAACAAAACTGGACCTTTAATAAATATACCCCCAAACAAAGCCATTCCAATAATGATTAATTATCTCTTAGTTTGGATCAAGTACAATGTACTGTTTTATTATTACAGAGAAAAAGAAAATATTTCTCCCATACCTGTACCATTGTTTTTATTGCAGAAAATTTGTGTTTGGTAAATGAGCCCTCGTGTGTTGGTGCAGTGCACAAAGGATTTCTGTAATTGATGCCTGACCAAAAGAAGGGCAAATCCATTGGGGCACTAAAGGGTAAAATGGCCGTCGCTAGTGAAAATTTGCCCAGAATCCAATCTGCAGGGACATTGCCAATTTACTAACAGGCATAAAGGATAATTTGCTAGCGAAAGAGTACATCGTTAACGAAGTTTCGTGCCCTTTTGCCAGGCTAATTTTCACTCAGGCAAGCAATTGTTACTCCGCTAATTTTCCATAACGTTACCCCTTTCGCCAGCTTAGACCTAGGGAACTGATAAGATGAAGCTATATCCTCCTTGATATTAGGTCAGTGACATCATATCCTGTATGTGTATGTGTTGACCTACGTGTAAGAGTACTCGTGAAGTTTCACTAGGCAGAAATGAACGTTAGCGAAATTTCGCTATGAAATGCTTGCATTGACGAATTTACACTAGCGAAGCTTCGCCAGCATTTGGCTGCCAAGATGCAACTTTGCATTTTAGTGAATTAGCGCACTGGTAGTGAATTAGCGCCTGATTAATTGGCGCAAAGTATGGCAAAGCCTTTGCAGGCAAAAATTCGCCCACTAGTGAATTTGCCCCATTGTGTCTCTTTAATAGGCCTAAAAGGACCCTAACACCCCATACAGCCCTTTTTTTCGTGGTATTCATTATTCATGAAACCAATACAGAAATTCAGTAATAAAGAAATGTATTCAGAAATCTTCTCCTTGGTTTATATAATGTTTCATATAAAGGGATTAAATATAAGCAAGCTGTATTTAGAGAATAACTCCCTGGCTTTCCACATTCCAATCAGTAAGGGCCATCTATATGTTGGTAAGCCACAGCCTTAGCCATAAGAAGATAAAAGCTAAAAGGGAATCCCATTCAAATTGAATATTTAAAAATCGTACATAAGATTGTGTTTCAAATACATTGTGCTAAAAGCCACTGAGATTCCTATCTTAAGCATTGCATTGACTAGGCTTAAGCAATTGAATTTATGTATTGATTGTAGATACGCATAATGTTTTTTTTGGATAATGGCTTGCGGATGTGTTCCTCCTGGCAACTGATTTATAGATCCATTACTAGCCGCTAGCATTACAGGAAACATGTATTTTCTAGTGCCCACCAGTTAAAATGTAGATACTGTCACAGACAATCACAAGGAGAGAGATGTGAACATGCCTGATTAGTAGTGATGAGCGAAGCTGTCCTGTTTTGCTTCGCTGAGAAAAATTTGTCAAACCGTGGAAAAATTTGCAGAATTTGCAAAACACATTAAAGTAAATTTCCTCCAAGATCTTCCCCTGTCCCTCAGATATCACTCACCGTAAACAGCACCACCTTTCATTCCACCACACAGGCGCGCTGCCTAGGAGTAATCTTAGACTCTCATCTGTCTTTTTCACCACACATTCAAACACTTGCAAAATCTTGCCGTATTCAACTGCGCAACATTGCTCGAATACGACCATATCTCAGTTCAGAATCAACTAATACACTGATTCAGTCTCTCATCATCTCCCGCATTGATTACTGCAACTTACTCCTCACAGGTATTCCAACAAGTCACCTTTCACAACTCCAATCTATTCTAAACGCGGCCGCTAGACTCATTCATCTAGCTCGCCGCTCAACATCAGCTGCTCCCATATGTATGTCCCTTCACTGGCTCCCA
Organism: Xenopus laevis; assembly: GCF_017654675.1. Lineage (NCBI taxonomy): Eukaryota > Metazoa > Chordata > Amphibia > Anura > Pipidae > Xenopus > Xenopus laevis. Next base: position 46,669,322 of record NC_054375.1, read on the forward strand.
ATCTCTTCTAGAATCAAATTCAAATTACTTACACTCACATTCAAGGCCCTTAATAATGAAACCCCTCCCTATTAGGGATGTAGCGAACGTCGGAAAAAAAGTTCGCGAACATATTCGCGAACTTGCGCAAAAATGCGAGCGGTTCGCGAACGGTTCGCGAACCCCATAGACTTCAATGGGAAGGCGAACTTTAACATCTAGAAAAGACATTTCTGGCCAGAAAAATGATTTTAAAGTTGTTTAAAGGGTGCAACGACCTGGACAGTGGCATGCCAGAGGGGGATCAAGGGCAAAAATGTATCTGAAAAATCTGCCTGTGTGTGCTTGGAAGAGATAGTGTAGGGGGAGAGCTGTTAGTGATTTCAGGGACAGATGATAGTAAGTTTGCTGGCTAGTAATCTGCTTGATACTGCTCTGTATTGGAGGGACAATTGGAGACGGTAATATTATGGATATTTAGACAGAATGTGAACAAGGTCACACAGCTCGATGGCGGGTGGAAGAAAACAGTGTGCAAATAATGCCTACAAGGCCAACGTATACACTACTACAGCGGTGGATACGGATTACGTAAAATATATTATGGCTGCTTGAAAAAAGTGACTCCGGTGTTTTTTCTGGAGACGGTAATATTATGGATATTTAGACAGAATGGGAACAAGGTCACACAGCTCGATGGCGGGTTGAAGAAAACAGTGTGCAAATAATGCCTACAGGGCAAATAATGCCTAAAAGGTCAACTTATACACTACTACAGCGGTAGTAAAATAAAAAAAAGTAAAATAAAAAAAAATGAATATTAAAAAAAAAAAATTAAAGTTGGTGCTGCTGAACTACTAGGAGCAGCAGATTAGCACACCAGTCCCACTCCCCAACACTGCTAGACTAATAGCACTGGGCTCTTATAGTAGTAGTAGTAGTAGTAGTAGTAAAACAACAAAAAAATAAATAAAAGCAGTCCTTACAAGGACTACTGTTATTGCAGCAGTCAGCAGATGAGATCAGAAGCAGGACAGCTGCCCACTGCAGCTACATACAGAGCACTGCAGTAGAAGGTAGATTACTAGCCAGCAAAGCTACCTAAGCTAAAATGTCCCTCAAACCCCTGCAGACTTCTGTCCCTCCAATAACAGAGCAGTATCAAAACGATTACTAGCCAGCAAACTTTCAACTGTCCCTGAAATCACTAACAGGCAGCAGCTCTCTCCCTACACTATCTCTTCAGCACACACAGGCAGAGTGAAAAAACGCTGCAGGGCTTCGGTTTTTATAGGGAAGGGGAGTGGTCCAGGGGAGAGCTTCCTGATTGGCTGCCATGTACCTGCTGGTCTGGGGTGAGAGGGCAAAAAAAAGCGCCAACAATGGCGAACCCAAAATGGCGAACGTCGCGCGACGTTCGCGAACTTCCGGCGAGCGCGAACACCCGATGTTCGCGCGAACAAGTTCGCCGGCGAACAGTTCGCGACATCTCTACTCCCTATATTTCATCTCTAATCTCCAAATACTCTCCTTCACGAAACCTATGCTCTGCTTCTGATCTTCGCCTCACTTCTCCTCTGGTCACTTCTGCCCATTCTCGTCTACAAGACTTCTCTCGGGCTTCTGCTTTTCTCTGGAACTCTCTGCCACAAGCTGTCAGACTTTCTCCTACCTTCCAAACTTTCAAGCGCTCCTTAAAGACCCATCTGTTTAAAGAGGCCTATTCGATGTACCTTAATTAATCATTGCTGTATCAAAAATGACAGTGTTTATACAATCCTAATGTCTCAATTGTACCCTAACCTTTTAGTTTGTAAACCCTATTGTACTCTGTAATCCTTGTCTTTTATCCACCATTTATTCCCTGTTTGCTATAACTACAGTAAAACACTGCGTATCTTGACAGCGCTATATAAATAAATGATGATGAAGTAAATGGCCGTTTTTTCTCAAGCTTTTTTTTCTATTTCCAAATGCATTAAAGTCCGTGGGTGTTTTTTCTCAAGTTTTTGCTCATGCCAAATGCATTGAAGTAAATGGAAATTTTCCTCTTTGCATGGAAGTCTTTTTTACATTGGGAATGTTTTAGCTTGGAATTTTTAAGACTTTGGCATTTTAAGAAAATGTACTCTTGTGCCAAACATCTGCAAAAGTCTGCAAATTTGCAAAAATATTTTACCACTCAAAAACACAAACACAGATCTGTGTCAAGCAAAACAAATCTCTCACCCTACATACACTGACAAATCCTTTTTTGTCATTACCTTTATCCAGTTGCTCCAATACATAACACTTTTATATTTGCCACCCTCTTTCTTAGCGGAGCCCTCGTGATTGAGTGGAGGAAGGGTTGAATGCTGCTGAACTGTAACTCTTCTCACTTTAGTATGGTATAAAATTATTGGCCTCCAGTCATTCTAAAGCAAATAGAAGATTTATTGAACAGTACAAAGGTATTTCCTTGAATACAATAATGGATGAAGCAAAATAGAGACCAAGTGGCAAAGGTTTCACAGAACACAGTGGTGCAAATATCCACATATATAGGAACTAGAACATGTTATGGGTTAGTCTCACAGCTCAGTGCAAAGGTCGCCATAGACGCAAAGATCCACTCGTTTGGCAACATCGCCAATGAGCGGATCTTTCCCCTATATGCCATTAACGAGCATGGCTATACCGGGGGTAATCTGAACGTTCGGCCGCATGGCCGAACGATCAGATTACGATGTGCAATGGGCTCCGGTTGGGTCAAAATCAAACCTGTCTGATCGACCAAATGACCAATCTCCGCCGGACGAAAGATGTCGGCACTCTCCACACATGATCCGAAAATCGTACGAATCCTCGATTCGTACGATAGGATCTGTGCGTCTATGGCCAGCTTTAGCCTCTCAGGGAGTTACACTAGTCCCTTTAGAAGCTGTCGCTCTGGAGAACCAACTTCACACTAGTCTCCTCATTGGATCACAGTACTGCTCTTTCTTTTTGTTAACTTTTATTTTTATTTGTATTTAAAGTCATGAAAAGCAATAAACAATGCAAAATAAACACTCAACATTGCATAATATAAGAATTACAGAGATATAAATTTCGTGAGTGTTTTTCGATTGGTATCATAGTAGAGTTAAATTATATAGGCATATATAAAAACCTAACAAAAAAAAGAGAAATTAAACAGAAACATTGCATATTACTTGGATGCTTACAGGTTGGATGCTTATATCTACAGTTTATGTAAATCGACAATCATTTGTTATTTGCATTGTCGTTCTATAAGGCGAGTGGCAGCTGAGTGTTCCCAATCTACTGTATCTAAACTTCTACTAGCGGGCAATGTAGCTCCCACATGTCCCATGTGGCCCTGTACTGTTCCAATCTCTTATGTAGAGTGGCAATGTCATATTCAAACACTTTATTGGAATTTATCCTGTTTATAATACCCTTAGGGTAGATGCAGCTGCAGTTTTTCATGTGCTTGCCACAGCTATCCCTGTTGCTATGAGAATCTGGTTGACCAGATTTTGGCCAGATTTTTGTAGATTTTCCATAGGTTTCCTCAATAACATCGTTGTGGGATCCATTTGAAACTGTCGAGAGAAAATTCGAATGTACTGCTCTTTCTAAGCTGTTTAACTCAATTCTGTTTAACAATTCTTATGAGTGTGCTATTGCTATCCACTACCTCTACCTTGTCCATAGGGTCCCTGCTCCCCTTCTTCAATAAGGAGCTAGTTCCTTTAGGGCACATACATGATACAGGTATAGGATCCCTTATCCGGAAACCCGATATCCAGAAAGCTCCGAATTACGGAATGGCTGTCTCCCATAGACTGCATTTTATACAAATAATCCAAATTTTTAAAAATGATTTCCTTTTTCTCTGTAATAATAAAACAGTAGCTTGTACTTGATCCCAACTAAGATATAATTAATCCTTATTGGAAGCAAAACCAGCCTATTGGGTTTATTGTTTATATGGTTTATATGTTTTAATGAATTTCTAGTAGACATAAGGCATGAAGACCCAAATTACGGAAAACCCCAGGTCCCGAGCATTCTGGATAACAGGTCCCATACCTGTACTAAGGAACAAGAACTACCATAGCTGCTTCCTGAGACAACCGGAGAAACCTCCCTCCTACAGGGCATAGGTAACAGTCAGAACCAGGACCTCCTGAGCCAGTAGGGAAACCAATCCCTTGGGTCCCCATACATCATCAGCCACCAACAAAATACTCATATCTACAAAGAGAAAGTAGCCATATTGTATGATAATCCAAACATTTACCTCTCTACCTAGCTCAAAATTTTAATACAAACCGCAATGTTATTCTTTTTGAAGCAGTCTCAGCGATGCATTTTTGCAAGTAAATTTACAAATCTGTCAAAACTACGATCAGCAGTAAAATAAGCAAAATCAGTATTTGTGTTACTGAGAAAATAGCATGTGTTGCTGTGTTTGCCCTGTGTGTGCAATTAGAGTGCTACAGTGCATCTTCTCACTCAGCAATAGGTCTCCAGAAGCACATAACACATTGTTTTGCTACGACTGCTTTCCTAAAGAGAAGCATAAGCTGCCTTTGGCGAGTATTTACTGGAACAGATCATAGCCTGTAAGGTCCATATAATACTACAAAAGCATAAACAATGAAGGTAGTAAAGTAACCCCAGCATGGACAATAATATATTTCATTATTATGGTAAACTTTGCCTATTGATCGAAATACAGCAGTGTACTGGAAAATGTTAACTAGTTGCCACCAGTGCAATATAGGTAAGAACGAACGAATACATCATTTTATATTCTTATATTTTTCCCCATGGGGGTTTATGGAAAGAGTTGGGGGGAAAAAGAGACATTTGGGGGCAGATTTATCAAGGGTCGAATTTCGAGGGTTGAAAAACCCTCGAAAGTAAAATCCTTTGAATTCGAATATAGAATTCGAACGATTTTAGCGCAAAAGCTTTGATCAAATGATCGAATAAAAATCGTTCGATCGAACGATAAAATCCTTTGAATCAAACGATTCAAACGATTTTAAGCGGTCGATCGAAGGATTTTTATTTGAACAAAAATATATATCAATATAGTTAGTCAAAAATGTAACGTATAAAGGCTGGAGTGATTAGATGTCTAACATATCCAGAACATACACAGAGCATTGGTCACCAGTAGTGATGGGCATGGATCCGCGGTGACTTTCTTGCTTTTCGCTGCAGCGAACAAATTCACGAAACAGCAGCGAAAAATCCGCTGTGACAAAAAAACATTGTCAGAATTATTCGGACGACCATTGACTTGAATGCATTTGGACAAACTAGTTACGTGTATAAAAATTGTCGCTTGTCAAAATTATTTTGACGCCCATTAACTTCGATGTGTTTCTTGAACGCCACAGATTCGTCCATCACTAGTTACTCACTGAACAGTTATGTCCCATGTGGCCCCCCTTCATGTCTCTGCGTTAGAGAGCTGCAAATGTTGATTATGTTTTTGGCTAACTAGCTATATTAGAAACATTATTTTTTTTGCACAGTTTTATTTTTACACTGAACTGTTCCTTTAAAGCTGGAGTGCCCATACTTTACTAATGCAAGGTCTGCTTTTAGTGATGTTGTTCCATTATGATCTACATGCATAAAAGCATTGTTAGCATTCTGTTCCATGGGAAATACTACTTACTAATATTGATTTAAAAGAAAGTGTATATTGCTATATTTGAAAAACAACTATGTCTCATTTAACTATAACATAATAAATATCTGAATGAATAGTATGAAATAGGAGGGTAATTTAGTCAAGCTGTTTGTTGACAGTTTCTTGAAATCTACTGATCACCAACTAAAGGTCTTTTTTTTCAATAAATCTTGATTTTTCTCCCAAGTATTCCTGTTGATTACTATGTTACTATGCATTTTAACTATTTAAATCACGGTCTGCACCTGACTGCTTCGATTGATATATATATATATATATATCCCCATTAGACTTACAAATAGAAATAAATCTGTTACATCATCATGGTTCAAATTACATCATACTGTAACACAGCTCTCCTGGTAGAAACTAGTGTCAATTTTAGGCAAAACAAGCCTAATGGGTTTATTTAATGTTTAAATGATTTTGAAATGGCTTCTTATGCATTTGATTTATTATTTGTGTGTATAATTCTATAGTATGTTGGCGTAGGAGTACATTATAATGAAACTCTTATGTTGAATGTGAATTTAGAATAATAAATGAATCATAATCTTTTTATTGTGTAAGAGCAAAAAAAAAAACGACTTTAAAATGAGTATAATGCAGCATTAAACTGTGTTAATCTGTAGAAGTGCTTTCCAGTACACTGCAAGCTAATTGCTTCTGTACAACATGACAGACTATCAATGATCTAAGACTATATGCAATGCAATGACTCTCTTGTTGCCTACTATTCTCCACTATCTATAAATACTGCGTCTAGCACTGCAACAGAACGATAATTTATTATTATTTCTATGGTAAACGTTTCTTTAACTATCCGTCCTTGTTTCCATTCATAAAGAACCAACGTTTTAAACAGGCTAGGCCACATTTTTCTACTGATAGTGTAGGGGCTACATTTTAGCCCAGATGACATTACAGCAGTACAGTAAATTGCAGGCAGAAGATGGAAATTACATGCAATTTAATGTGAGTTCGTGAACCAAACAGTTGGTCTGTGTGACTGAAAGAGAAAATTTTATTTTCATGAAAGACACTCTGTGTTTTGCTTTCGCTCTGTTATTGTTTTATCATAGAGTGCACCATGACATGAGCAGCACATACTTGATATTGTTATCCAAGACTTTGAATCCCAAAAGTCGTTTTTTTTTTTTTGCTCTTACACAACAAAAAGATTATGATTCATGAACCATCTTGGTGATGTCTAATAACTTCTTCTAATATATTATTTCTTACATAATCTACAAATGATTCTATAGTATTTTGACTTTTAGGATTATAAAACTATAATGATGTTGACAGTGATATTTAATAGTTAGTTTGGTTGTCATATTCTAACCTTTATCTTACCTATAGTTTTGTCAATATCTTTTCTATTGTCTTATTTATAACAACCAGATATAGGCTTGAATTCCAAATGGGAGACCTGCAGAATAAAATATTAAGGGGCAGATTTATCAAGGATCGAAGTGAATTAGAGGGAATTCGAAGTAAAAAAATTCAAAATTCAAAGTAATTTTTTGCATACTTCAACCATCGAATAGGATACTACGACTTCGAATTTAGTTTGACTTTGAGTCGAAGTAAAAATCGTTCGAATATTCGACCATTCAATAATCTGTCTTTTTAAAAAAACTTTAATACTTCGCCAAATTAAACTTACCGAAGTGCTATGTTAGCCTATGGGGACCTTCTAGACCATTTTTCTAAGTCTTCACATATCAAAGTAAAATGGTATCGTACGCTAAAATCGTTCAAATCGTTCGATTCGAACGATTTAATCATTCGATTCGAACGATTTAATCATTCGATTCGAACAATTTAATCATTCAATTTGAACGATTTAATCATTTGATCAAACGATTTTACTTTGATCATTCGATGGCCAAATTCGGTGAAAAATACTTCTATATTCGAAGTCGAAGTATTTCAATTCCATGGTCGAATTTCGAAGTATTTTTTACTTCGAAATTCGACCCTTGATTAATCTGCCCCCAAGGGACAGTTTCAAAGGGTCGAAGTGAAAATTGGAATTTTTGAATTCTAATTTCATGTTTGAATTTTTGAGCTTTTTTTGTGAAATAGACTAGGGAATAGTTAAAATTAGATTCAAGTTTTTAAAGGAATTCAAACTAGATTTTCAAAATGTATCATGTACTGGCCCTTTAAGAATTCAAATTCGACCATTCGCCACCTTAAACCTGCCGAGTTGCTACTTTGTGATTTCAGCAACCAGATGATTACTGTCTTCAGTAAGATACTAAAAGTTAATTGAAATAGGAATGGTACGCTGTAATACAAAGCACTCCGATCTTGTGAAAAAGTAGTTGTTCCTGCGCGAAAGACACAAATGATGCCTTTTTTACAGAAATGTACAAGTCTCCTTTTCTCCATTTTGCTTGGCATGCAGAAATACATGTATTAGGTTATCTATCTTCTAAAGAAATTTCCTCTTTGGAAACAAAGTAACGTTCTCCCCGGCTCTAATGTGCTGTATGTCTTAATCCTGGAAACAGCAGATGCATCTTACAAGGAATAAAGGACTTACCCAGCCATTTCTCTCACTCGCATCTTACTTTGTTGTGCTGCAGCTGCAAATAATCTTTCTTCTCTATTTGCAAATAAGATGCACAACAGATGGTAGGGCTAGTTTGAAAGCAATATACTCTGTTTCTGCTTTTTCATTCCTTTTTGGCACTAAATGAAAAAAAAATAAAAACAGAGAGGTTCCCAGCATAAAATCAGAAATTGTTTTCTTGAGATACTACAATGTACCTTGTATTAAAACTCTCCCCATCCTCCAATCCAGTGTATAATGAGTAGATACAAATATAATGCCTAATTTAATGTTTTCATTTATTCAATGAATCCAGATTTGAAACACGTGGACTTCAGTTTATATTGTTCATGTCTCAGCCTGGCATTTCTATCAATACCCTGTGGTCCATCTGTAGGTAATCAGCCACACATACTTATTAGAGAAATTCTCCATGAATAGATACGTTCCGCTAATTATCGATGCAGTCTGAGCAAGAAAGAGATGATGGATCATCTTTAAGTCATCATTATGCACTTCAATGTGCCACTCGTGATAAAGCCTAATACATGTATTTAATACTAGTGCAATACAGTATTTCACATTTATGCGAATGTGCAATTACGAAGGATCCCTGCTGTTTTTTTTGCTGTATCAACTCCCCATAGGGGGAACAAGTGCCTAAAAACATGTACGCCAGGCTGACATACATTATATTTTTTAAATTAAACTTTGTAAGAAGATTTGCTTAGCTGCACAATAAACTCTGACCTGATAATGCCTGACTAGGGAGAGTTGCATTCATTAAATCCAGCCAAAGAATAGCTCAGCTCTCATCTGTGGGTGGATAATGGCATGAATCCCTCAGAAACCTGTTACTTGCTATCATACACAATTTGTACTGGAAAGAAGTCATCAGTGTAATGCAGATAAAAAAACCTCTTTCTATGCACCTTGTGCCCTTTTACCTTGCCTCACTTCCAGCAGAATGCGGATACCTTCTTTTTTTGTAAATGTCTTGAGCTTTGGGAGCTATATGAATAGCTATATAACTGCGTATTTTCAGCCCTACATCACATTATCAGTAATGCTGTATCCTGCTGAACTAACCTGTTATTTATACACAGATGTGGACTCGTTACTGTCACTTGTAAACCACAAAAGAGCAATTGGCACTGAACTGAGAGGTGTGTTTATATTAAGAGAATTTTTTTTTTTGCTGCCAGTGAAGAGCAGAAGTTAATACTGGAGTCAAAGGAATTGGACAGGTTCCTCTTATTGGGAGAAAGTTTCCTTTACAATCAACAAAGTTGAAGGCTTGTTACTCTAGTCTGCAAGGCCCGGCCTAATGAGATCGATGGAGTGGCTTTTGGATATCCCTACTGGGATATTAATGATGATCCCTGTGATAGTGGGTAGAAATTGCACAACAAATGGAGCAAACCACCTTTCTTATTTGCTAATGGATGTTTATTTTTAATCTATGAAACTTGCTATGACTTTATTTCCTCTTACATTTAGAGCTGCTCAAATAAATAACTTCTAATATTTAGACACAGACCTTGATAAACATGGTAAATCCTTCACCTCCACATTTGTCTGCCAATGGAAAGATACCATGGAGCTCCTATTATTCAGTTTGACCTGAAGATTAAGAAGTGGCAGCAAGAGGAAAGGGAAGCATCAGGCACTCATTGGTATTTCTTCCACTTCTGCCATTAGCCTGAGGGTTGTCCTTTGTCATGATGATATTTTTACAGGAACCAGTTTCCTTAGTATTTACATTTATTAAATCCAGAAAAGATTACTTTCAGTTTAAAGCATCTCATTTTTTTATTTTAAGGCAGTGCTATGAGGGTAGCATGAGGCATGTGAATACCGTCTTACCTTTTTATGAAGGGCCTCAGTTAATGTCTTGCATTTGAGAAGGGCTTTTTGGCTTTTTTTTAGCCCTTCTCTCCCTAACCAGCTTCAGCTGTTTTAACTGCAGTTAAGGAGAGAAACACTAAGGGGCCCATTCATTAAGTTCGAGTGAAAGAATAGAAGAAAAAATGCTTTGAATTTCGAAGTGTTTTTTTGGCTACTTCGACCATCGAATGGGCTACTTCGACCTTCGACTACGACTTCAAATCGAACGATTCGAACTAAAAATTGTTCGACTATTCGACCATTCGATAGTCGAAGTACTGTCTCTTTAAGAAAAAACTTTGACCCCCTAAAAGCTACCGAACTCAGTGTTAGCCTATGGGGAAGGTCCCCATAGGCTTGGCTAACTTTTTTTGGTCGAAGGATAATCCTTCGATCGTTGGATTTAATCGTTCGATCGAACGATTATTCCTTCGATTGTTCGATTGAACTATTTGGGCAAAATCCTTCGACTTCGATATTCGAAGTCGAAGGATTTTCATTCCCCAGTTGAATATCGAAGGTTAATCAACCCTCGATATTCGACCCTTGCTTTTGCTCCTAAGGGCTCTTACACACTGACGTTTTTGCTGCGCAACATGCTGCGTCCCACCTGCGTTTGGCGCTTACATGCGTCTGTATGAGTATAGCCCCTTGACAATAATTGAGTGAGTTTACTCCTGCGATCCCCTGCGGCTGAAAGGAAAAAAGTGGAGCACAGCAGAATGTAAGAGCCCTAATGGCATAATTTACTAGCAATCAGATATAGATTTTTTCCACAAATCTTTCAAAATTAGTGGGTTTTGTCTTTATTTTAAAAAGCCCTAAAAATGTATTAAAAAAATCTATTTTTTCCCGGAAAAATTTGAGTTTTTCGAGGGTAGTTTCATTAAAAACTAGAATTTTCGGGGATAACTAAAAACTCAAATTTTTCGAGATTTATTATGCAACAAAGCTGGAATAGCTTGAAGTCAATGGCAGAGGTCCCCTGAACATTTTGAAGATGCTTGTAGCTTTTATGATTTTCGTTTTTTCAGTGGTTTGCACTCTGAGCTATTCGAGTTTTTTTTTGGGTGTGAGGGTGCTACAAGTCTGGCTGTTCTACCTACAGTAGAACTCTAGGCACTCTACTGAAGTAAAAGGGGAATATATGGGAGCACTCCAAAGCCAAATAAAAATACAAAGGAAGTGCAGCTGATCTGGCCAGGATGGTTATAAACATACACAAAAATTGATTAACTCACATTCCCTGGTCCCGTTTCACATATGAATGTAGTATTTAAGCTAATACATGTATTTTGCAAAACAGGGGTTTTTAGTTACAAAATTATGATCATAAAATTGATAAGCCACCATACCACGTCAAGGTAAACCCCATATGGTGGTCCCAGTGTACCACTGGTCAAGTTTTTTCTGGGTTGGCACCTTCCTGTAAAACTGCATATCTCTGGGTCAGTGTCTCCAGACCAAGGCATCAGTTTAAATGGGCTTGATCCTCCCCCAATGCCAGTAGCATTTTAAAAGGGGAGAGGTTTGCCAATACCAAAGCATTGATTTTTTACACAGGTTTGTTTCTTTCACCCCACTTAAGGCTTGTAAAAGAGAGTAATTGCCCAGACCTCTTCAATCTTCTATCTGCCTACCCATATGCCATGCTGTGATCGCCCATGTGCACAAGCTCTTTCGCATGCTGGGGCATTGCAGATGGCTGACAGGTTGCCTAGGGTGCCCAGCACTGGGCACAACTTCAACGTGAGTCACCAGTGTGTGGGGGCAAATTAGTATCAAGCAGTTCAGGAATTTAGATGGTTTGAAAGTTTCAAGGTGTAAGCCACATCGACTGGTGGAAGTTCATTTGTGAGCACATAATGAAATATTTTCCCACATTTTAGTGCTTTGTAAATGAGCCTTTCTGTATTCTAAAATTCCCACAAAAAAGGTCAGATTACATTTTATTATTATTATGATTATTTGTTATCTGTTTTTAATTTTTTGTTAGCTGGACGTGCAAGAAAATAGTAACTAGTAAATACCCTGGGTTGAATCTAGCAATGCTTTTAAAGTATCTCTCGTTTTTTTCAAGCACAATTAAAAATCAATAACTAATTAAGCTCACCATTCTGAGGTATGCTGTTTAAAATAAACCGAGAACTGTAAAACGTCAATGGTATAATCATCTAAATACTGTCTACAAAGGGGCGATCCAAGGAAAATAATGAGCTCAGCATTATGGATTTCAAAGGGATATTTCATCAATTTATTACATTAAGAGAAGCTCTGTCGTTGCATTGTAGGCACAATTAGATATTAAAGGGGTTTAATTGAATGTACTTACAACGAGATTGGTTTAAGCTTTCAGTTGCACACAGATGAGATCAAGATTTTTCTTGTATTTTCCATGGAATGGATCCTAGCTGTTAAATACATTATTTGTTAATGGTTATCATTAAACCTATAGCATGAACTATGCAAAAATATGTGGTAAGACCCAGGTAGGAACATCTAATAAAAATATTCTGTTTAATCTGCAGACAGTAAAATGAGTTAACATCTCATTTTGATTTTGTAGTGGTTATTAACCTGTAGAATGAGAGGATAGGCAGACGTTTGGGTTTGCTGATCAATAAATGCTACTTGTTGATTGGTTGCTTTAGGTGTCTAGCTCTATAGCCAACTATGTACCGGTAAAGGACCTGTTAACCAGAAAGCTCAGGACCTGAGGTTTTCCGAAAAGAGATCTTCCCATAATTTGGAACATAAGACCTTAAGGGGGTCATTTACTGACAATGAAATGTAAACATTTTTCACGAATCTAAAAATTTGTGGTTTTCTCATTTTTAAAAAAAAAAAAAAAGAAGATATTCTGATCTTTTTGGACTGCTGATCTTTTTGGACCTCTCCAAATAATTTCAGACTTTTAAAGGTTTTTCACTTTTTTTTGTTTCGCTTGGAATTATCCAAAAAACTTAAATTTTTAGAAGGTTTCAATTTTTTCGTGCAGAGTTTAGCATAAAATTCCGTTCTTACTTTTTTTATTCTGATTTTGTAATAAATCTCAGGACATTCATAGTTTTACAGTTTGTAAGTTTAGTTGTGGTTTCTAAAACCACTAAAATGTGACTGTTGATAAATAGGTCCCTTAGTCTGCTAAAAATGATTTAAACATTGATTAAACCCAATTTGATTGTTTTGTCTCCAATAAGGATTAATTATATCTTAGGTGGGATCAAGTACAAAGTACAATTTTATCATTACAGCGAAAAAGAAAAATATGTTTTAAAAATGGGAATTATCTATGGGAGATGGCTTTCTTATAATTTAGAGCTTTCTGGATAAATGTTTTCTGGATAACAGATCCCATGCCTGTAACCTTTAAATTGCCCCCATGGAATTTTACTCATCATTATCATTCCAGCTCGTTCAAGAACCTACTAGGAATAACTCTCTTTTGGACCTTGTAATAACTAACAATACTGAACTCATCTCTAACATTTGTGTGGGTGAGCATTTAGGTAATAGTGATCATAACATGGTCTCCTTTGAGATTCTGTTGCAGAAGCAATTCTATAAGGCAGTAACTAAAACACTTAATTTCAGACGTTCAAACTTTGACAGTATAAGGGCATCTCTGCAACATATTAAGTGGGAAATGCTTTTCACAGGGTTAAACACAGAACAAAAATGGGAAGTCTTTAAAATGCTGCTTAATAAATATACTTGTCAGTATATTCCACTTGTAAGCAAGGAACGTCGTTGCAAAGCAAAACCTTTTTGGTTCAATAGAAGCGTTGGTGTTGAGGTGGGTAAGAAAAGACGTGCTTTTAAGGCTTTCAAGTTAGCTGGTACAGCCGAAACATTTATAAGGTACAAGGAGGCCAATAAATCATGCAAAGAAGCTATAAGGCAAGCTAAAATTGCTATAGAAAAGGATATTGCAGCAAGCAGTAAAAAAAATCCAAAATTATTTTTTAAATATGTTAATAGTAAAAAAATGAAGCAGGAAGGGGTGGGACTATCAGAGGGGGGTCAGCTGGTTGATGAAAACAAAATAAAAGCGCAGATTCTGAACTCAAATTTTTCATCTGTCTACACAAATGAGGAACCAGTAAGTGAAGGTTTCCTTCTTAACAGTCCCAATTCTAGTAATACAACTAATGATGCATGGTTCACACATGAAGAAATTCAAAAGAGACTTGAACATGTTAAAATTAACAAAGGTCCAGGGCCAGATGGTATTCATCCCAGGGTAATTAGCGAGCTTTGCTCTGTGATTTACAAACCTCTTTACTTAATTTTTCAGGATTCATTGAGATCTGGCATAGTGCCGAGAGACTGGCGAATTGCTAATGTGGTGCCTCTATTCAAAAAAGGATCCCGTTCTCAGCCTCAAAACTATAGGCCAGTTAGTCTGACGTCAGTGGTAGGAAAGCTTTTCGAAGGGTTAATAAAGGATAAGATACTGGACTTCATAGCAAATCATAATACTATGAGTTTGTGCCAGCATGGTTTTATGCGTAATAGATCTTGCCAGACTAACTTAATTTCTTTTTATGAGAATGTAAGTAGAGACCTCGATTCTGGGATGGCAGTGGATGTGATTTACTTAGACTTTTCTAAAGCATTTGATACAGTGCCACACAAAAGGTTACTGGTTAAATTAAGGAATGTTGGCCTGGAACATAGTATTTGTACCTGGATAGAGAACTGGCTAAAAGATAGACTACAAAGAGTGGTGGTAAATGGAAAATTTTCTAATTGGACCAGTGTTGTTAGTGGAGTACCGCAGGGCTCTGTACTAGGTCCCTTGCTTTTCAACTTGTTTATTAATGACCTGGAGGTGGGCATTGAAAGTACTGTTTCTATTTTTGCAGATGATACTAAATTGTGCAGAACTATAGGTTCCATGCAGGATGCTGCCACATACTGGAAAATGAGGTTCAATGTTGATAAATGCAAGGTTATGCACTTTGGCAAAAATAATATAAATGCAAGTTATACACTAAATGGCAATGTGTTGGGAGTTTCCTTAAATGAAAAGGATCTAGGGGTCTTTGTAGATAACACGTTGTCTAATTCTGGGCAGTGTCATTCTGTGGCTACTAAAGCAAATAAAGTTCTGTCTTGCATAAAAAAGGGCATTAACTCAAGGGATGAAAACATAATTATGCCTCTTTATAGGTCCCTGGTAAGGCCTCATCTGGAGTATGCAGTGCAGTTTTGGACTCCAGTCCTTAAGAGGGATATAAATGAGCTGGAGAGAGTGCAGAGACTAAGTGCAACTAAATTGGTTAGAGGGACGGAAGACTTAAATTATGAGGATAGACTGTCAAGGTTGGGGTTGTTTTCTCTGGAAAAAAGGCACTTGCGAGGGGACATGATTACACTTTACAAGTACATTAGAGGACATTATAGACAAATGGCAGGGGACCTTTTTACCCATAAAGAAGATCACCGTACCAGAGGCCACCCCTTTAGACTAGAAGAAAAGAACTTTCATTTGAAGCAACGTAGAGGGTTCTTCACAGTCAGGACAGTGAGGTTGTGGAATGCACTGCCGGGTGATGTTGTGATGGCTGATTCAGTTAATGCCTTTAAGAATGGCTTGGATGATTTTTTGGACAGACATAATATCAAAGGCTATTGTGATACTAAGCTCTATAGTTAGTATAGGTATGGGTATATAGAATTTAATTAAAAGTAGGGAGGGGTGTGTGTATGGATGCTGGGTTTTCATTTGGAGGGGTTGAACTTGATGGACTTTGTCTTTTTTCAACCCAATTTAACTATGTAACTATGTAACTATTATAGGTAATAAGCTCCATAAAAGATATGAACTGAAGCATAAAATGTAGACAATGGGTGCTAAGAAAGCATAAGAAGATGAACAATTTTGTAAAGAAGGAGCAAAATTAATGCATTTATACATCAATACCCTCAGTGCTTCCATTTCCTTTCATTTGAATTTGGTCTCTGAATTACTATTAAAGCATTTACCTCTTTGCTGGGCTCTGTAATCAAGATACTGAGAACATTCTAAGAACTCCATAACATATTGTTATTAACACTGTAGAATGGGGCATTTGCTTTACTGTTATACTTTACCATGTGCTTGTCCTTACCAAATAAAGGGAAAGGCTTTTGGTTCAGCTCAACCCCTATACATCATTTTTACAGGACTAACAGCACAATATTATATTTTTTTTTAGATACATTTAGAATACAATCTTAATAGAGGTTGATATTTAAAAATAATGATAGGGTAGTTGGCATAGCAACCAATCACCATGATCTTTGAACTGTTTATTACAATTTAGAAAAAAACAAAAATCTGATTGGTTGCTCTGATGAATGGCATTGGGGCTATATAGAATCTATGATCATCTTGCTAGAGGTTGGAGACACTTATAGCAACCAATTAACAGGTTATAGTCATGGTTCCTATGGATAACTGCAACTGGGTAACTTTTTATAACTTTTCCCTTTTAAGCCCCAACTTCAGTCCTAACTACTGTATGTCTCCTCTCCTGCCAATCAGTCACTTAATAGCGCCCTCACTTTGCCCCCCACTACAACTGCCCAGGTTACAAATTATGAAACAGAGACATACAGTATAATAAAAAGGAATTCCCGGAAAGTTTTAATGCATTTTTCAACAAATGTTATTTACATAACCAAGTAGGTATTTTTCTTATCATCTAATTATAAGAATGTTTTTTTCCTTTAAATTTGAGATCTGTTGAGATCTATGACAACATGCTGATCATTAAAGATTCTATCCAATTAGGGTTCTGTACATAACAAGTCTATTCATTGTTATAACAGCACTTTTTTATTCTATATTTAACTATGCATACATAATTACTCATGTTGGGTTGTCACTCACTTTAAAGTGGACTTTCTGAACATACACTTTTTTTCTTCACTCTTTTGAAGATTTCACAATAGTTTGATGCAAACCTTTTCCCGTCAATAAATATTACGGTAAAAGCCAATTTTTTACCCTCTTTTTGTTGCTTTTTTGTACTTTTGGTGTATAGCTTTCTCCCTAATGGACTCATCAAGCAGGAAAAATGCTGGCTTTGTAATGATGATGCTGAGGGATTTCTGTACTTCACACTGCTTGAGCTCTTAAAATTGTACAAGGTACTTAAGAGAAAATTTCCACCACCTGGAGACTTAATCATAAATCTTTCCCTAGTATGAATTCACACCTTTATAATGTGTCAAAAGCATCAAGGTTGTTTGCAGGTTTTTCTTCTTCCTGACAAATATTGAATTAAAACAAAAAATGAAAAACAAAATCAGACTATGAACAGGTTCCTTTTGTCACCTTCTATATCCAGTGTTCCGTGCTATTTTTTTAGGTATTCAGGATAATTGTATTTCAACTAATGTGGCAGTAAAAAAGTAAATTATATTTGTAAGTTGGTTTCCCATTAATGACAGCTTTTTGTTCCGTACATATGGACAGAAACCTGTTATCCTGTGAATAACAGCAATCGATACTTACCCCTGGAGAACTGTGCTTGAAGAAAAAACAGATATGGGACCTGTTATCCAGAACGGGACCTTGGGTTTTAGGATAATGGCTCTTTCTGTAATTTGGATCTTCATACCTTAAGTTTACTAGAAAATCATATATTAATTAATCCCAATTGGCTGGTTTTGCTTCCAATAAGGATTCATAATATCTTAGTTGAGATCAGGTACAAGGTACTGTTTTATTATTAAGCTGACCATATACGGCGCGATAAAAGATGACAGACCGTGTCGGCAGCTTATCGGCCTGTGTGTAGGGCCCTACGATGGGGTTTCCAAAAGTCGGGCAGATGTCGAACGGGCAGGATTAAAAATCCCGTCAGATTGTGGCCGCATCTATTCGTTGATGCGGTTCCGCAATCCGACCGCCCGTGTTGGCCCTGGGGCCCATGATCGAATCAGTCTGATATCACCCACCCCAATGTGGGCATATTGGGGAGCGAGACGCGAATTTGCCAAACGAGTGGATCTCTATGTGTATGGCCATGTTTACAGAGAAAAAAAGAAATCATTTTTTAAAAATTTGGATTATTTGGATTAAATGGAGTCTATGGGAGATGGCCATTCTGTGATTTGGAACTTTCTGGATAAGGGTTTTTGGGACCATTTTGGGGCAGATTTATTACAGATCAAACTGAAGCATCCAGATGGATTTCCATCAGTTCAATCTACAAGTTATTGGTACTTTCCTGGCCATCAGGCATATTTTTAATAGATCAGCCCCATACTACAGTATACCTCAGCTAAAGAAATGGATCTGTTTTAGGAGTCTTAGGAGCAGTTTTCAGCATTGACAGAGCAATGTGACAGTCCCCATCTGAGTAATAGCCATGTCCTCCTTAGTAATTCCATTTTCCATAACTAGTAATGGGACACACACTGAATTACATTATTAAGTAAAACCAATTGAGACTGCATGATTTGCAAAGATTTGGGGGAGTGGCAGGACAATTAATTAACTTAATATTCCCTTAGTAATTAATTAACGTAATATTCCCTGTTCTATCAAATTATTACTAATGACTTTATCAATAATCTGTGCTTTGTGCTATTGGTTACAGCGCTGGAGTTTGGCTGCAATTCCCTCTCCATCTACAGCCTGTGTGTATATCTGATTTCTACACCCATATCTCGTGGTGCTTCAATACCTATAACTTTTCTCAGAGGGAATTTTATTATATTTGCTATTGGTAGCCAATTCCAGCTGCTTTTTATCTCTAATAGACATACAGTATAATTAAATTATTGACTATTAGTGGATCATAATAGTATCTTATACACACTGCTAGGGCAGTTTTTTAACCTACTTAATAGACATCTAATACATATCATTAGACAACTTTTGGCAACCAAGGACCAGTTAGCTGCCATCTTAGTCTAGAGCAGAGATTTCCATCCAGTGGCTTATGAACAACATGTTGCTCACCAACCCATTGGATGTTGCTCCCAGTGGCCTCAAAGCAGGTGCTTATTTTTGAATTCCTGGCATGGAGGCAAGTTTTGGTTGTATAAACCAAATGCTGTGCCAGGTAGAGTCCCCTTGAGGCTGCCAGTCCACAAAGGGCTGTTGTACGAAGACTTGCAAATCATGACAAAAAGTCCAATTGGTGACAGTTCGTAGGTGCATATTAAGTATATTATGATATTATATTAACGAACATTCATGTAAAGTTATGATATTCCGTATGCAAAATATTGTGGCAATTTGTTGTGCTGCACATGTATAATTCAGCAACGGGGAGAATTTTGTTAGCATTGCGGAGTAATTCGAGAAATTTCCTCCAGAGAACAGCAAACCCATGAAGTGAAAATATTCAATTTACAGATTTTACTTTTAACAAATGCAGTGTAACAGTAACAGCTTTCTTTCATTTGACGAGAAAGGGGAAATGAAGCAGAAAGGAAAGAAAAGCACACAAATAGGGCAAGCACTTAGGAATCAAGCCAATGTACACATAAATCAATACCCTTCATGAATAAAGTTCTTGAAAATGCACATAGCCAGCGGTACAGTGTTACTGAGCAGTCTTTCCTAAGGTACAAATTAGATAAGTTTCTGTTTAGTCATTATTGATTTTTTTTGCAGCTTTATATAGAACAAGACTTACTTTGGGCCTGTAAAAGACGCTGGCTAAGGCCTTTGTAGACACTATGGCTCCCATCTCCATGACTTGGATGGGTTGTTTGGAAAAGTCTGCACTTTATTCCACTTTAGCTACAAAAGAACAATGAGATACACAATATCTAAAATGAGTATCTGAAACCTTCCTAAGCATGGGCTCCTAGCAAACTTTAAAATGGAATCATATTGAATACAGAGCATTAACGTGCCAGACATTATATAGTGAGATAGAGAAGTATGTTGTATCATGTCAGACCAATTATTTCAGCGAGGAAAAGGATGCTTGAGAAAAACTTCAATGATCCCTCTGTTATCTGTACTTGTGAGACCTGTGTGACACTGATAGGCCCATCTATTTATTTATTTATTTTTTATTATTGGTTCAATTTTAGTGGTATTAGAGCTTTTTGAAACTCCTTTTCTCTAAAACTACAAATGCCATGAAAGTTATTAAAAAAGCCAAATATAAAAAGTAGGAATGGGAAAAAATGTTGAAGGATCCGAATAAAAATACCTCTCAAACCTATAAATTCGAGTTTTTCAGGCAATTACGAGAAGCTCCCATTGACTTCTATAAGATTGACTGCTTTCACTTGCCAAGTTTTTGTCGTTTTTACATTTAACAACTCTCAAATTATTAAGAAATAAAGAAAAACTATTTTTTAGAGGGAAAATAATACAATTTGTTAAAAAAGGGAAAATCTGAATGTTAGAAAATAGGCCCTTAAATATACTGTTATGCAGAGCCTTAACACTTTGCATTATAAAAGTAGAGAGCTACGTAATTTAAAAATGATTTAACATATTTAAGACTCTACTGCAGTGATACCCCACCAGTGACTTATGAGTAACATGTTGCTCATCAAGCCATTGGCTGTTGCCCCCAGTGGCCTCAAATCAGGTGCTTATTTTTGAATTCCAGGCTTAGAGGCAAGTTTGCTAAACAGAATCTTCTGCAGGCTGCCAGTCCACATATGGCCTACCAAATAGACAATCATAGCTCTTACTTGGCATCTCAGGAACTGTTTTCATTCTTGTGTTGCTCCCCAACTCTTTTTATATTTGAATGTGAATCACAAGTAAAAAAGGTTGGGGACTCCTGCTTTCCTCTCAAAATACATTTCTAGCAAACAATTGCCATACTTATTTCTGAAGCCAAATTTTTACCGGGCTAGCAAAACATCTATTTGCCATTTGGAGGTTTTTCTTTTTTTTTGCTTTCAATGATCAATGAGTAAAATGTTTTGGAAAGGGTAAACATTTTCTCACCCTTTTTTATTTTGCTTTGTGTTCCCCTGTTTAGCTTTACGGTTGTTTCTGAATAGAGTTAAAATGGAAAAGTGTCATCGCACAGCACTGATGGTCACGCCTTAAATTTTTATTGGGGTGTCATTTTTTAATGCATCTTTTAAAAAAAGACAAACAAAATACTAACATAGTTTTTTGTTGGTTTCTTTTAGGAGGGCCTTCCAAATGGCAATTATCAAACCACTGTGACTGCTGCTGTAAGAACTCGAAAGTGGATAAAGAAGGAGAAAGTGGGACATCATGCAATGAACTCTCCACTTCAAGCTGTGACAGCCAATCTGAAGCCAGCTCCCCGCAAGAGACAGTCATCTGTGGTCCGGTAAGCCGTCAATCCAACATACAGACTCTGGATCGACCAGCCAAGAAGGGACCTGTGCAGATCCTTCAGCAGTCAGAAATCCGACGGAAAAGTGACCTTTTGCGAACTCTGACGACGGGCTCCAGAGAGTCCAACACAAGCAAAAAAAAAGTGATGAAGGAAAAGCTTTCCATTGAAGAAGAGCTGGAAAGGTGTATTCAGGATTTCATGAAGATCAAAATACCAGACAGATTCCCAGAGAGGAAATTTTCATGGCAGCAAGATCTACTAAGAAAATATCACCTATAGAAAGGGAGGGAAATTGTTATTATTATTATTATTATTATTATTGAAACACAATTCTATCATACATAAAGCCTAATATTTCATTGGTAGATTTCCTTGCCCACTGAAAGTACTGCCTAACATACATACTGTATGCCATCTTAACCCCCTTGCTGTCGGATAGGCCTTGAAATTATTATAGGCAAAGACCAGCAACAAAGGAGTTACCATAGTTACAGGGTATTACATTTATTCTCTCTGTGGAAGCACAATGTATTATGTTCCTTTGGAATTTTCCGTAAAAAAAAAAAAAGGTTTATATAGACACTGACAGCACAAACAAAATAATCATGGGGTGCAGATGCCTTTGTTTTTAATTTTCCAAATGTCTTTGTGTTAAAAAAAAAAAAGCATCTGAAAGTGTCACTTGAAAAAAAATGCATGTTTTGTTTCAGAAAGAAGATGAGCACACAAGTGAAATACGCATAACTATATTATGATGGTTTACATTTAGTGAATATGTAACTGCATAAATGATTTGTCTTGTTCTCTCCTTGTAACTCTGCACTTTCTTTCCGAAGGGACAGCTGCTTCGTGTGGTCATATACTCTGTGGCTGCTTCATTATCTCTATTTTTGTAGGATTATGAGATGTGTGAATGGTGTTTACAAAAAGATCTTTAAAAAAAAAAAAAGTTTATCTTATTTTAGTCTATAGCCATGTCATCTGTGTCAATTCCATAAGGGAGACATTCCCATTCTTATGGACACACAGCCTTGTAATCAATGACCTTCTTTTCTTTTTTTTTTGCAAAATACAGGGCTTTTGTGGTAACAAAATAATGTACAATTTCATAGATGTTGATGTGCATAATAAAGTCTGAAGTGCTCATTCACACAAGAAATCAACGCTTTCTTATCTTGTTTTAAATACTTGGATGAATGATTCCTGAAGGCAGGGAAGGGAATTGTTGGGAGAGAAATGCCAAGGACATAATATACAGAATGTACATAATCTTTGAATTTGTGCTTAAAAAAATAGAGAGATCTGTCGAGCATTGTGCTCTTTGGTCAAGTAAAATAGAAATATCAACATAAAAAAATGAGAAATGATGAACTGGTTTCAGACACTATTTGATCTTCGTGTTGTGCATTTTCTACTGAAATTCTGCATATTCATAATCAGTACTAAAATAGTTACAGATATGGGATCAGTTATCCGGAAACAAGTTATCCAGACAGCTCCAAGTTAAGGGAAGGCCATCTCCCATAGACTTCATTTTAATCCAATAATTATAATTATATAATAATAATAAAACAGGAGCTTGTACTTGATCCAAACTAAGAAAGAATGAATCTTTATTGGACGCAAAACCAGCCAATTTGGGTTTCCTTTGTCTACATGATGTTCTAGTATGCTTAAGGTATGAAGATCCAATTTATGGAATTTATGGAGCATTCTGGATAATAGATACCATGCTTGTACAAATAGCAAATGTCCGTGGGAAATGCATTTTCAATTTTAGTTTTCATTCCTGACATATTCCAAGCATTATTTTATTTCTAATATCTATGTTTTTGTTCTTATCTGATATAAAATCAGATACAATTACTGAAAAACGACTTTGGCTTTTTCAGTTTTTCTGGAAAATATAATTAAATAAAAGAGCATTTAAAGATTCAGCAATAAATTTAACAAGTGGCCTTGCATAGAAAATCAGAACAATGTATGGGATAGAAACACCAACATTGTGAAGAATAAAAGCTATACAGGTATGGGATTGTTTATCTGCAAACCTTTTATCTAGAAACCTATGAAACAGTAGCTTGTACTTGATCGTAACTAAGCTACATGTACCCATGATGGAAGCAAAACAATCTTATTGGGTTTATATAATGGTTAAATGGTTTTTAGCAGACGGTATGGTGATCAGTGATGGACACATTTCTCCCGTTTTGCTTTGCCTGAAAAATGTGCGAATTTCCAGCGAAATGAGCGCAATGACGCAAAGTTTACGAACTGCCGGTGACAATTCTGACACGCATTAAAGTCAATGGGAGCCTATTAATTGTCGCCGGTGTCCGAACTGATGACGACATCAGAATTGTCGTCAGCACCAAAATATTTTTGATGCTGTTGAAAATCCTAATTTATTTGCCTGCGGCGAAACGCAGAAATTCGCACTTGGCAAATAAATTCGCCCAACACTAATGTTGATCCAAATTACAGAAAGATTTCTTATTCAAAAAATCTCAAGCATTCTGGATAACAGATCCTATACCTGTACTAACACTGGAGGCTGGAAGATAAGTAATGTTAAAGGGTGCTGGGATACCTGCTGCCAGATACACAGACACACTTCAGTATTACTTAGGGGGTTATTTATCAAAGGTCGAATTTTAGAGATTTGGGAGGTTTTTTATATCTCGAATGAACTCACAACTGAAATGTTTTCTAATGTAAGAAAAAACTTGAGTGGAAAAACTTGAATCAGTGTATTCGTGGTTAACAACACGAAAACTCAAATAAATTGAGTTTTCAGCGGAAAATACCTTGAATCGCTTAAATTAATCACGTTTTCGAATGAAACCCACTGAAAAAAATACAATCATGAAAGCTACAAACATCTTCAAATGGTTCAAGGACCTCTGCCATTGACTCCTACATGACCTCGACAGGTTTTAGATGCTGTATTCAAGCTATTTCCAGCTTTGGGGTATATTAAATCTCAAAAACGTTGCGTTTTTAAAAAAAAAAAAAAAAAAAAACGTGAAAAATTTGAGCATTGTTTTAACCTGAAAATTCGAGTTTTGACTAACCCTGCCAAAGTTTGCCTTGTATGTCAGATGTATTTTCTTATATTTACTAAAAATGTTAGGTATGCTGTTGTGAGAGCAATGTGGAGAAATTTCTTTTGGCATAAATCCTCTGTGAAAATTCACCTGTGTATTTTCCCTTATTCAATTGTATTGGGGAAAATTCTCTAGAAAATATACATCATAAACCAATGACCTATGTGAAATATTAGCATGGAGGAGATCACATAGAAGGAGGCGCTAAAGGGACAGTTCCATCTTGTAATGCTAGTTTGAAAAGAAATCATTCTTGTGCTTTTGGTTAATCGGCAAATATTCACAGGTTCTCAGTGGAGAAGAAGATGTGAACATTTACCATTGAAACACAATTCAAAAAAATTAAGTGGCGTTCTCTTGTTTTTAGTAAATTTGTCCAATGTTGTCAGGATTTTGTAATTTTGGAGAATAAACACCAAATTTTACATTTCCTCATTTATTGAATATGTCCCATGTATTTGCTTCCTACCAAAATATACTGTACAGGTATGGGGCCTGTTCTCCAGAATGCTTGGGACCTGGTTTTTTCCAAAATAGGGATCTTTCTTTGAATTGGATCTCCATGCCTTAAAGAGCATGTAAAGTCTAAAATAGAAAAGGCTAGAAATACTGTATTTTGTATACTAAATATAAACATGAAGTTACTGCACCACAAGCCTAATTAAACAAATAATTTATACTTTCAAAGTTGGCTACAGGGGGTCACCATCTTGTAACTTTGTTAAACATCTTTGCAAGACTAAGACTGTGCACATGCTCAGTGTAGTCTGGGCTGCTTAGGGATAAACAAAGCTGCTTGAGTTCTGCATGGCTGGGAAGTAAGGCAGGGGCTCCCCCTGCTGTTCATAAGTATGATTGTTTCCCTGCTCAGCAGTTAGGAACCATCTGACATTTCCTATCCACAGCAGTAAATGAAGGGAGAATTTCACTGCATACAGTCAGGTTTCTTATAAAACAGTAAACATTTTTTAATTAAAGTATATTGGAGATAGGTTTCTTTTCATTAAAGAAAGTAAAAATGGGATTTTATTTTCTTGCCTTTACATGTCCTTTAAGTCTCGTAAAAAATAATTTAAGCTATAATTAAGCCCAATAGGATTATTTCACCTCCAATAAGAAGTAGTTAGTTCGGATTAAGTACAAGGTACTGTTTTATTATTACAGATAAATAGGAAATCATTTTTAAAAGATTTCAATTATATTATTAAAATGGAGTCTATAGAAGATGGCGATCCCATTAGTCTGAGCTTTCTGTATACCGGTTTTTCCGATTATGGATCCCATTCCTGTACAGCAGTACACCCTGTCTCCGACAACAGTGCTGGCACCATGTATTTATGGTTGACCATAAATACTGCCCCTCAGCACAAATCAAACCTGTTGGAGGGAGGGTATATCTAATGAGGTGGACCATATAGTTCCCTCAATATTATATTGGATGCTTGTAGCAATATTCAGCAGTGGGTGGACCAGAGGGGGAGTGCCTCACGTGCATTAATGTGCCTAGGGAAGTGATGCGCTTGCCCTTTACTGACATTGAAAAAACACTCACTCATCTGCACATTAATATAGACACAACCATTGCTATCTGGGCCATGGGCCATTACTGTCTTTTGCTGTATATCCTCACTCCCACAAGCAGAGAAGTGGGACACCCGTATAGTTTGTTTTTTTTATCACACAGACTAACATAATCCATTTATGTTTTCACACCTCGTTTACACAGGGGATGCCTCTGTTTGACATGATTGTATCATAACATGAAAGGCGGCTTTGTTAAATCGATAAGTTAGCTCCGGGCTCTCAAATGCAGTAAAGAATATTATTCTCATTACTTTTGGGGAAAGCTCTGTGTGAATAAATATCATTTTTAGGAAGGCCATCAACTAATTATGTAACAACTGACGGTGCTTATTTCAAAGTGCCCGCAGCAATTAAAATGATCTTTTTAAAACAAATCGGGCAATTGACAGTAAAACAGACAATTGTCAAATAATTGAAAATATTGACCATCAAATTGTGTTTAAGGTTTAAATCGTTTAAGTGCTGGGCATCACACTTTTCAAAGTTGCTTGATATGCGGGCCCAGAAAAACTTTAGTATCCAGTTCCCAACTTAATGTCCTTAATAAAGTGTCAATACTCAATACTTCTGGATAAAGGAACAGATACTCCAATGCAGAAACTGTGCTGCTACATTATTTATTCAACACAGTGTTGAATAAATAATGTAGCAGCACAGTTTCTGCAAACAATCCAGAAGTATTGAGTCATCACATTTTTCACTTGGGGTGCAATAGAACCAGTGCATGTAGTATTTAGTGTGCCGGTACTGCTATGTCAGTGCTATTGATTCTTGCATTTAAAGGAAAACTATACCCCCAAAATGAACACTTAAGCAACAGATAGTTCATATCATATTAAGTGGCATATATTAAAGAATCTTACCAAACTGGAATATATATTTAAGTAAATATTGCCCTTTTACATCTCTTGCCTTGAACCACCATTTCGTGATGGTGTCTGTGCTGTGTCAGAGATCACCTGACCAGAAATACTTCATCTCTAACTGTAACAGGAAGAAGTGTGGAAGCAAAAGACACAACTCTGTCTGTTAATTGGCTCATGTGACCTAACATGTATGGTTTGTTGGTATGTTTGTGAGTACAGTGAATACTACGATCCCAGGGGGCGGCCCTTATTTTTTTCAATTTTCTATTTATGATTACCCAATGGCACATACTACTAGAAAAGTATATTATTATGAAAATGGTTTATTTACATGAAGCAGGATTTTACATATGAGCTGTTTTATGCAATATCTTTTTATAGAGACCTACAGTACATTGTATGGGGGGTATAGTTTTCCTTTAAAGTGTTATGAGAAAATGTACGAGTGTGTCCCTTATTTCTCAAGTAGGCAGCTCTTCATCCACAGGTCTAGCTGCTGTGAGGCCTTACCCGGTGCGGCGGGGACGACCGCCACACCGCGCTGATCCTTCCCTCACGCCGGCGCTGGACTCTTAGGGCGCGCGCGCCTTCGACGGCTCTTAAAGGTGCTGGCGTGATGACGTCAGGGTGCAATTGCCGCTAAATTCAAAAGTTTAAATAGCCCATTTTCATTACTGAACCATGCCCATGATAGGAGTTTGTTCCTGGTGATATCTGAGCTTTATCTAGTCTGTTTTAAACCTGTTCGATTCCTGTTGTGACCCCTGCCTGGCTTTTGATTATTCTGACCTCTGGATCCTGACCTGTGCCTGAATTCCGACTACCTCTTCTGCTTAAACCCCTCTGATTGACTTCCTGGTTTGACCCTTGCCTGCCTGACTACGTTTACTCTCTGCCTGCCCCGACCCGGCCTGATCCGATGCCTAAACGTCTTGTACCGCGACCTTCGGCCTAAAGACTCTAGCTAACAATCATGCCCCTCTGCCTATCCAGAACCTCTAGCCTTGCACCTCTCGTTTAAGTCCTGGTGGCTCCTTCCGAGGCCAAAGGCGGTCACACTACAGGTGACCCACAAGCCGAGACCAGGGTGCT
Source organism: Xenopus laevis (assembly GCF_017654675.1). Taxonomy (NCBI): domain Eukaryota; kingdom Metazoa; phylum Chordata; class Amphibia; order Anura; family Pipidae; genus Xenopus; species Xenopus laevis. The sequence continues at coordinate 46,697,395 of NC_054375.1, forward strand.
TGGCATTTGTTCTGGTGTTGGGTGCTGACCGTGACAGCTGCACTCTGCACCTTGCAATGTATAGAGCACAGTATTGGTAGTAGCGGTGCCACCTTTTAAAATGAGTCTTACCGGTGGAGGACACTTTTGGTGATAGGGGTGGCCTGCAGATGTCATGGGGGTGCGTTGATGATGTAAGACACAATATGGGTGGACCAATGAGATTCTTTGGGTGTTCAAAGTAGATTCTACAGGATTGGGGCATATAAATGGGTAATTATTGGGGCAGACCAGGGTTGAAATGGGAGGACCAGGGGCAGAACATGAGGATATTACAAATTTACTGTCCCTCATGCATACAGCACTGCCTGCATTCACAGTCAGGTGGCAGCTGTGGGTCTCTGTTCTAATAAGAGATGCAAGAAAATTAACCAGTGAGAAAGGCCCTTCCCCAAACTGTTGTTACAAAGTAGGAAGATTGTCAAGAATGTCAGTGTATCGTGCCGTGGTACCTGTGTTGCCAAGATGGGTGTGGCTTAAATAGCTCATTCCAATAATTAGAAAAGATGTAGACTCAAATTATGCAGAGCCACATTAGGAAAGATTCATTATCCACAAAACCCAAGGTCTCAATCATTGTGGATAATAGATCCTTTACCTGGACAATTTTTTGCAGTCAGGACTGAACTGACTGAAAAGTGTACCTAAATGTTGTTTTGAATGCAAGAATCTGATAGAGGGTTTGGTTCTGAGAGCATAATAATGGATGCAGTTGTCATGTATAGAATACAAACAGCAGAAATGAATGTGCTGTGTGACTAATGGCTTTGGCAATCCATAGAGAATACACAATTATGCTTTGTTGGAACTAAAATATACACCCAAAACGGCATAATCTTAACTGCCGAGTATATTCTACTCATGTAACCGTATTTCTGTGTATGTGGTTTTTTTTTTCTTAATGCCATTCTGTGCAGTCGTGTGTGGTTAATGAGAAGATTAGTATATATAAATAGTAATGAGCTTATTTTAAACGTCACCCCAGAGCAATAGAAGAGCGTGATACAAGATGTTCCTCTGTGACAGGAATAAGGAAGGAAACATTCAGTTGAGACTTTTCTTCTCGTTTATTATTTTCTTTATTTTTACAGCCATTAGAAGGGGAATGATGTCTGATTTCTGTTCATTTCTCTTTTAAATCTCACAGTGTAGCCATTGTGATTGTAATGTCTTCTTAATCTTAGAATGCACTTTTTTAATATTTGATTCAGAATAGTGGATTAGTACTCTGAACATTTTTCTCAACTGCACTTTAAAGTAGTTATTGACTCTGACATAACTCTATGTAGTGCTGCTTTGCAGATGCACTCATTTAAGATACAGTATACAATAACCTTTTAGCCTCCCTCAAAAGTGATACAGGTATGGGACCTGTAATCCAGAATGCTCGGAACCTCGAGTTTTCTGGATAATGCACCTTTTCGTAATGTCGATCTTCAAAATTAAAGTCAAATGGCTCCACTCTTGTTCATACCTAGGCAGGTCCTTCTCCATGGTGCTGGGCCTCCTCGGTTTATGGAATTATGGGACCCCGGTTGCCCATATGTTAATATGCCAATGATCCAGTGCTTATAGCTGATTAATAGTGGCTGTCATGGGTTTAAAAAATTCCTGCTTTCTCACTTGGTCTCCTGAGTTCAGGGTAAGTACACCATGGTCTTACTACTCAGTCACACTGTTTGCTGGGGGACTTGTTTTTAAATGCACTACAAACTTAGAATGCTAATAGATAGTGTAGGGTTCACGTACAATGAGGTGCCTTGACGTGTCATGTGAGCTTACATATTTTAGCCAAAGTATGGTACTAACATTTGACTAAGTTGGAGAACTGGGCAGCAAACTGGATAATGAGGTTCAATGTTGATAAATGCAAGGTTATGCACTTTGGCAAAAATAATATAAATGGAAGTTATACACTAAATGGCAGTGTGTTGGGAGTTTCCTTAACTAAGAAGGATCTAGAGGTCTTTGTAGATAACACGTTGTCTAATTCTGGGCAGTGTCATTCTGTGGCTACTAAAGCAAATAAATTTCTGTCTTGCATAAAAAAGGGCATTAACTCAAGGGATGAAAACATAATTATGCCTCTTTAACAGCTCCCTTGTAAGGCCTCATCTGGAGTAAATGAGCTGGAGAGAGTGCAGAGACGTACAACTAAACTGGTTAGAGGGATGGAAGACTTACATTATGAGGGTAGACTGTCAAGGTTGGGGTTGTTTTCTCTGGAAAAAAGGCGCTTGCGAGGGGACATGATTACACTTTACAAGTACATTAGAGGACATTATAGACAAATAGCAGGGGACCTTTTTACCCATAAAGTGGATCACCGTACCAGAGGCCACCCCTTTAGACTAGAAGAAAAGAACTTTTATTCGAAGCAACGTAGGAGGTTCTTCACAGTCAGGACAGTGAGGTTGTGGAATGCACTGCCGGGTGATATTGTGATGGCTGATTCAGTTAATGCCTTTAAGAATGGCTTGGATGATTTTTTGGACAGACATAATATCAAAGGCTATTGTGATACTAAACTCTATAGTTAGTATAGATATGGGTATATAGAATTTATGTGAGGTGTGTGTATGGATGCTGGGTTTTCATTTGGAGGGGTTGAACTTGATGGACTTTGTCTTTTTTCAACCCAATGTAACTATGTAACACCTCTTTTTTAGTAATAATTATTTTTAAAGGCAAACTATGTGCTGGCAACCTTTTCCTTCTTTTTGGGTTTTATTGTTTATAGCAGCTACTCAAGTCCAGAATGTGGGTTGGACCGAGCCCTGTCACAAGAGTGCTTCTAACAGCTGGTCGGAGCCACATCGCGAGTTTGACCAAGTGCTGCCGATTTCTTCCTGTGTTTCATGCACTTAAAGCACTTCCTTTCTCATATATATTTATATGACGGTTCTGAGGGAACCGAAACGCGTTGATGTGGGGTAATTTGTAACACTCCAATAAAAGACTTTTTTATCACCATACCCGTGAGTGCTCCTATCTGTACACATGTGTTTCCCCCTGAGAAGCACCCGGGATGTGATCAATTGAGGGTGAGTGCCGGAGAATCGTTTGACTATATATATATATATATATATATATATATATATATATATATATATATATATATATATATATATATATATATATATATAATATGGCAAAAACATTAGAGTCAATGAAGATCTGAGTGCAGTGGGGATTTAGGTTGCAGATGCTTAAAAGGCAGAAATTATTTTTGGGAGTAGATGGAATAGGAAATCAGGAAGAATAAAGAAAAAAGCTTTTGGGTTAGTAGAAATGTCAATAACGAGCATAGACTTGGGAAAAACATGGGATCCCAAAATGAAAATACTTGCTGTAGTAGAACTAAAGAGGAAATAAAATGATAGTTTTTAGTGATGCAGCTAATAGAACACCATCTAAACATCAATAGTACATTTTTGGGTAACTTTCTTCAAATATTAAGAACAGGAAAATGTAAAGACATAAACAGTTACATTAGGATGCTTAAATGGTTTCTTTCAACGAACTAAGCTTTGAAGAGACAAGATCAAACATTAAAAGATTTCCCTAATTAACTTTTCATCCCTAGGAGGATGCAGGGGCCAAAGGTCCTTCATTGATACTTGAAGAAAGGATTAGCAAAGTGTTTTTTCCAAATTCCTCATATTTTCAGCTGCAGGCTATGGTGATGTTGTTTGTACTTATACCCTGTAAACCAAATAATTACTGAATTGATTTAAGAGTGTTGCTACACATATTGGCTTTAGTGCGGATTTACTCCCCCTAACCCCATCCCCAAGGATAATTAGGTATCTGACATGCTTGAGAGATCATTTGCATCCTCTGAATCAGTAGCAGCATGCTGGTGGTAGAACATTTTGCCTTTTTCTACCTTGTTAACTATGTATTAAATAAATACAGATGTATTACATTTTATGATCCACTTGTGGTCCAGAGCTTTAGTGGAGGCGACATTTGTATTAATTGTTGTGCCCCTTCTATTGATTCTTATACAGAGCTGCTCAAAATCCAAAGGTTAGATATATTCCAATAAATAATTTTATTAGTACTAAGAATTCATGCTGTTATACACTCCATTAAAAAATTGCCCAGCTAGTCTACCCTTTTTACACCTCACATTTAAAACAATAAATAAATGTATTTCATAAATTAATAACTAGGGATGTGTCGAATTTATTTGTCAGGTGCGAATTCCCTGCGAATTCCCATGGTTCGCCGGAGGCGAACAAATTTGCAAAACTGCCGTGAAGATTCGCCGCCATTCAAAAAAGAGATGCTTGCAGCTTTTTGCGAATCTTTCGTCATCTCGCGAATTACCTGGGAAATTTGCAAAAAAAACACTAAAATTAGGCATTCAAACGCAATTGGTGATAATTCATACAGTCATAAAAAATTGATGGGAGCAGGCTGTGAAATTGGTAACCCAGTATCAGTATAGTTCATAGCTGAAAGACAATTCTCGGGTCCAGTATTACTCCAATAGTGATGGGCTTAGCCGAAAAATTGTCGAAACGGTAAAAATTTTTGAAACGCATTGTCAATGGGCGTCAAAATAATTCTGACATGCAACAATTTTGATGCGCGTGCCAATTTTGACACGCAACACATTCTTTTTGACGTAGCAAAATTTTCATCGCAAATCCATGCCTGCCAAATTTATTCGCCCATCACTATGTTCCAATCTGGCCCAAGGAGGGATAGCCAAAATCCTCTCCTTCTCTTGGCCATTGAAGTGGATCACAACTTCTCTCCATTTCGTACCCAGTCCTACTGCTCCACACTGTCAGCCTCCTTCCTCCTGCACACTACGGCACATCGCTTGTTCCACTCGCACTTACATAATACACCTATATATTTAATTTTACAATTATGATGGCTATATGGATATATTCCAATTCTGGTTTTAACTTTTTCTGTCAGTTTTTTGGTCATCAAATAACAACGAATAAAATGAAAGGTCCTGATTAATACATTCAGAGCATTTATATATCTGTCTCTTACTAATCTTTTCATGTTTGTTTCTTTGAAAGGCTCATGCTGGCGAAGTAACGCTAGCAAAAATCATCAGCATTCGGCACCCAGTAGTGGCAGCTAATTTTCGCCTTGCGAAGTAGTGAGAAGTGTGGCGAAGCATTTGCTGTCGACAGTTCGCCCTTTAGTAAATTTGCCCCATTGTATTTAAAAACCACGCTGAGTAAATTATACTGTAGGTTCATATTAGCAGCAAGATTTAATAATAGTGAAAGCTAAAAGCATTAAAGAATGTGATGGAAATTAAAGCAAATCTCTTTAAATGCTAAATGCTTCTATCCCATGGATCAATAGAACAGATCATATTTCAAGTGACTTACTGCTGACGGAAATCAATGAATATAGCAGTCGTCTCTGAATGGCTTTATAAACTTGTAGGCAAGCAGAGATTTGCTAAAAAGGAGATTTTTTCCTACCTTGGCCAGCAATGTTTTTTTCCTCTACCTGTTCTCTGCAGTCTGTGCTGGGCCGTTGCATGTATAGAGCCCATGGATTTAAGTTGCAACATATCTGCATGAGTACAATTAGCCCTTTCTCTATGTAAGAACATTGCTAAATATGATGAAAATTTTTTTATTTTTATAAAGGATCATACTTGCATAATTGTGTTTGTATCTTTTGATAGAATTTTCCTTTTTACATTAAATTACATTACAATTAGATCCTCATCCTATTGTCAAGAGAACTTTTCTCAGATGATGCTAAGAATTCAAAAGTAAGTAAATGTCTCCAGAGCTACTGGGAAACAGCGCAAAAATTACGGGTCTTTTAGCTGCAATATCTTGTACCTTTCTGGCTGCACTCAGGTAAAAAAATGTACATGGTAAAAAACGGGACAAATTCGCCCATCACTACTAACATTTGAATTTTTTTTCACAAATTCAATTTTTTCTCTAAAAATTCATGGTCTCTAATTTCTCTAAAACTCGAAATATTTGAGATTTATAAAGTGTAAAAATCACAAAAAAAAACTCTAATACAAAACTTTGGCAAGTAAAAGCATTTCATGTCCTATAGAAGTCAAAGAGACTATTGGTTCTATTGGTAATTTTTTTTAGCCATTTAGACTTTTAAAGGTTTTCAGATTTTTTTCCCCCGCTAATAATTGTCTGGAAAACTTGAATTTTCTAGATTTTCGAGGTATTCTTATATCTTTGCAGATCGTTCAATGTTTTTTTAATTCATGCTTTTTATATTCGGAAAATGGCTTTTATGATTTTAGAGAATTAGAGTTAAATCGTACATATATCGGATCCATTATCGGAAAACCCATTATCTAGAAAGCTCCAAATTATGGAAGCCATCTCCCATCAAATAATTAAAATTTTAAAGAATGATTTCCTTTTTCCCACTAATAAAAAACAGTGCCCTGTACTTGATCCCAACTAAGGTAAAGCCAATCCTTATTGAAGGCAAAACAATCCATTGGGTTTATTTAGTATTTCAATTATTTTTTTAGTAAACTTATGGTATGGCGATCTAAAGTATGGAAAGTATGTCAAACTATAATTTGGAAAACAGACACCCTTTAAAGATAAATGCTGAGGTGCCAATCCCATGGGGATTATTTGGAGTTTAAACCCCACGCCTTCAGAAAGGGAAGAAAAACAAACAGTATAGTATATAGTATATATAGTGTATAGTAGATGAGCTTGCACTCACAGAATCCATTCGGGCCATTCGATAAAACAGGAAAAATGTATTTAACAATTAATCATAGGCTGAGATTTTCATCAGATGAGTATATAAAGAAAAGGAAATACATAAGGCTAGAATGTTTTGTTAAAAGTATTTTTGAATCCTTATGTTGCAAGTTTTTCTAACCTTTACTGCAAGTATCAAGCAACATTTGAAAAGCACCAGAAACCAGTATCACTAAGGGGAAAATATAACAAGAGTTTTCCTCACATTATCATCATCATATCTAGTAAACCAAAGCAACCAATCAGCACCTTTTATTAGATTATTCTCATTATTATTGTAATGAAGCAGAGAGGGGGTTCTCATGGAGTAGAGTATTTACTCACCACATTTGGGAAGTGGGCCAGGATGGGGAGCGGACAACTGTGGATAAATCTGTGGCCAGCATTCAAATAAAGGCAATCTTCCAACAAGTTGTAGAAATCAAGTAGAAAAGATTTATTTGTGTCCTCCGCCTTACGCGTTTGGTGTTACCAACACTTAACCATAGGCTAATCTTCTCATTAATATGTAAAAAAATCCACACAAAGATTTAGTACAGGTATGGGACCTGCTATCTAGAATGCTCGGGACCTGGGGATTTCCGGATAATCGATCTTTCCATAATTTGGATTTTTATACCTTAAGTCTACTTTAAAATAATTTAAATATTTAATAAACACAACAGGATTGTTTTGCCTCTAATAAGCATACTTGTACCTTGGATGGAACTGTTTTATTACAACAGAGAAAAAGGAAATAATTTTTAAACATTTGATTTTAATATTTGATTATAATGGAGTCTATGGGAGATGGTTCAATCCTGTAATTCAGAGAATTCTGGATAACTGGATCCCATATCTGTATAATGACACTTCCAACATGCCTTTAGTCCTTCCCTAGGCACATGATGCTGTCTCTATGGAGTATCGTGCATTTACACCATCAGCATACACATTCTTCAAACAGTCATTACTTTATTACAAAATCATGACACACATGCTGGTTCTGATCACTCGTCCCAGTTCCTCGAGTTACAAACACCCGACTTACATACGACTCATCCTTACATACAGAGGCTATTACAGTAACATTCTGTGGTTTGCTTGGCCTTTCTTAGTATTTAGTTTTAATAAATCACCTGCCCCAATCCCCTCTGGCATGTGTTGTCTACTGCAGAGCACAGAAAGGTAAAAATAAATACTCTGTTAAGACAAACATCTGTCTTGTTGCATTTAATAAGTAAATATATATGTTTCAACTTACATACAAATTCAACTTAAGAACAAACCTACAGACTCTAACTCGTACATAACCCAGGGACTGCCTGTATATGATTTACTGGCCAATAAATCTAATTGTTGCCTAGATTAACTCAAAGAAAAAAGCAAACAGATATGGATCATGTCCAAGACACACTTCTTCCTTCCTTTATGTAGCTTCTCTTTATGTCATGCTGCCATATGCACAGCTCTCTTCTCCACATGCACTTTGGATCCCACTGTGATCTGTCTCTATCTCTATGTGTGTCATCATCGTATCTAAAAGTTCAATATCCACCTAAGCAAGTTTCATATCCCCCTGACTGAGCATGTGCAAAAAAGTTGAGGCTCTACTGGAGACACAGATATTTATTGTTGAAGAGCTTCTGCCCCATATAGTTTCTGCTATATAGCACAGGAGTACATTTTGTCAGTCTACAATGAATAAAAACTCTAGCATTTCTTATAGTAGTTCAAAATGTTCAAAGCATAATCAAATCACCGCAGCTGAAGGAGAGAATCTAATATACAAGTTATGATGTGGTTTTTTTCATTGCAAAATATAGAAAAATCAAACTCTGACTGACAAATCCAGATGTGACTTATTTACTATGTTCCTTGGGGGAAATGGCGACAGGATGTCTGAGTTTTTTTTTTACTTTTCAGCAAATTTGCAAAACCAATAGTGAGTTATAGATTAATAAGATATAGCTATGCAGACAGTAAGGGGCAGATTTATCGAGGTGAATTTTTGAATGAAAAAAATTAGAATTAAGAGATCATTTTTGTGTACTTCGACTAGGGAATAGTCCAAATTCAAATATCGAAATTTATCACGTACTGTCTCTTTAAAAATTCGACTTCGACCATTCGCCATCTCTGAAATTCGCCCCTCTAATTTATTCGCAGATCACTACCTATATGTACCCACCCTATTCAAAATAGTGTAAGCGTACTAACAAATGCTTGCACTGATGAATTAACACTAGCGAAACTTTGCCATTGTTCGGCTACAGAGACGCAACTTTACATTTTAGTGAATTAGGGTAGTGATAACGAATTTGCACCTGGAAAAGTCGCACAAAGTGTGACTGAGCCTTCGCAGGCAAACAGGGCCGGATTTACCCTCCTTGCCCCCCTAGGCCCAGCTACTGTGCCCCCCCCCCGCACGCATTTTCTGGATGTGAATCTTTTTCCAATCAGGACATTTATGCAAAAGTAGATCAGATGGATCAACTAGCAGTTAGGCTTGTTTGAGATATATCTATATATATTCTCTATATATAGACACCTTTTTATACATAGATGCAGAGAGAGATGTGTCCCTTGTTTTGATAAGTTTGTCAATTGTGCTACAGTGGGCAGCCGCAGCATCAGTCAAATATTTATTATAAAATAAAAAAGTCAAATCTTGGCAGCATCATAATCTTTGTAGTTCCTATTTCTCAGCAGACATTATCCCTTATAATACATGAGTGATACTCAGAGTTCCCTGTATAACTCAGCCTGCAGCCTTGTGCCTTTATATGGTAACAGAACAACCCCTCAGTGACTTCTAATATCCTTATCATTTACAGTAGGGGGTACATTATCCCTTATAATACAAGAACTGAAATGGTTTTCATTTTGTAGGAAGCAGGAAAGGGACATAAAAACATCTGTAACAGGTTTAGAAGTTAGAACACTTGTGATTCTGCACCTCCAGCAAATCTGCAAGTTGACTATGACATATTTCTCTACATGGCCGATATACAGCAGATCTGCAGGGGAAATATTAAATGTACATACCAGGAACAGATCACCTTGCTGGGACACACGCAGCACAGCAGAGGCAGCAGCAGCACGAGCACAGAGAGGAGTGGGCGGAGCAGGCAAAAATCCGCCCTTTAGTGAATTTGTCCCTTTGTGTTTTATAGTTAATGCTGGTATGCAGTGGATGTGGATAAACGTCTCACTCACATTCAAGCAGGTATTTAAAAATGCGCAGCGCTCCATTAAATTTACAGTGCAAAAGGATTATTGTGAATTTTGTTGTCTTTTAGTGCATACAGTAGAAACCTGATTTTATGCACCTCAAACTTATGTATTCCCGGATTTATTTATTTGTGGCCCTGTGTGTTTTTTTCCTGGATTTTATGTTTTCGTGGATTTTATTTTTGCTCGGCCCCTTGAGAAATGTAAAAGCGGTATCCCGCTGTATCCCCATTTATATCTTAAAACAGATAGGGTCATTTTATTTTTATAGCATTAGTTGAACATGCAGAATCTGGTTAGAGACAATTTTTACCACATCCTTGCTATAGTGGCATTAAATTGAAACAGGTAACAAATAGCCAATGGGTTATCTGACCCCTGGCTGCTGTGATGGATGTGCATTATGTTTGTTTTCTTGGATAGAGCAATCAATGAATCGCCTTTAAAATCTTTGTACTGAAGCTCATATTCCTTGTATGGTGAATTTTGTGCGCTAGCTTTGGCTTAGCCTGAGTAGGCCACCCCTTTTCCATCCTCCAAATAAATGTACAAATTATGAAACACTTTGCAGCCTTTATTATTCTGGTTCCCTTAAGACCTCTACATCTAACATATAGCCTATCCATCATTAATGTCTTCTCAACTGGTGGCACTTTCTTCTTTCACTTTTAAGGTACAGGTTGGTATTCAAGCTAACTGTATTAATGCACCAAGATCATTCTAGTCAGTATGTGATGATACTGCAAGTGATTGGAGTTTCTTCATTTTTATGTTGCCCGGTTATTCCACAGTCATAATACACCAAAATCTTTGATTTTCATCAATCATTGATTGAAATACCAATGATGGTGGTGGGGATAAAGGGTATTATGCATTACAAGTTTTATCTAATTCACTGGACTCTAAACTACCCAAACTGTCACTTTAGTATTTATAAATGTTTAAATACCCGAGAACCTGAAGCTTCTATATTGTGTTTTTTTTCAAGTACACATTTTGCATTGCTTCACTGTATTTCCTTTCATTTTCTATCTTCATTTGATCAAGGATATCATGCCTGTGGTCTCTTTCTGTTCCTGAACTGCCACCACTAGAGGTCACAGGCTTCTATTTCCATGATCTAAGACCTTGGCAATGTAGTACAATAGAACAAAGCAATATAAAAATATCTATTTAGGCCTTTGACTATAAATGGATCTAGGGCAACAGCACCAGAAGAACCCCATGTGTTCACCCCAGCTCCTTTTGTTGACCATAGGTAAGAATTTCAATCACCTTTTACTATTCCATTTGGGAAACTGAAAAGGGAGACCAATGGGAATGTGGGACAATTTGCACATTCATTTTCCTCTGTGTTTTAGTATAGCCGATTCTGAAATTCCCTCCTGTTATTAGAGTGCAAAGCTGTGTAATGTTAAGTTTGTGAATGCAAGAAAATAGACAGGTACTCCTCACTATATCAGAGGAGGCTTCTAAGGAGAAACAAACAAAACTGAGCAGCCAATGATTACGTAATAAATGTGGAAATGGATTTTCTCACTCTGTCCCAGCAGAAATATATTTACCATGTGTTAGAGTGAGTGTATGTTTAGCCGTGTGAGAAGTTGTGAAGATGTTATGTCCCACATTTCATCCTGCAAAAATAGCAAAAGTGTTTCTGACAGAAGCCGATTTGTCAATGTCATCGGCAGCCAGCTTTACGCACTACATGAAGGCACAGGAGACCCATGGATTTGAATTTCTCAGCTACTGGTACAGGTAATTGCAATCTCTGTGAAAAGAAAGTAAAATAACTCGCTGTTTAGACTGAAACCTTTTTTTAATCCTATGAGCAAGTAGACAATAATACAGGATACATTGCATGACAAGGGGACTAGGGATGTAGCGAACGTCGGAAAAAAAGTTCGCGAACATATTCGCGAACTTGCGCAAAAACGCGAGCGGTTCGCGAACGGTTCGCGAACCCCATAGACTTCAATGGGAAGGCGAACTTTAACATCTAGAAAAGACATTTCTGGCCAGAAAAATGATTTTAAAGTTGTTTAAAGGGTGCAACGACCTGGACAGTGGCATGCCAGAGGGGGATCAAGGGCAAAAATGTATCTGAAAAATCTGCCTGTGTGTGCTTGGAAGAGATAGTGTAGGGGGAGAGCTGTTAGTGATTTCAGGGACAGATGATAGTAAGTTTGCTGGCTAGTAATCTGCTTGATACTGCTCTGTATTGGAGGGACAGAAGTCTGCAGGGATTTGAGGGACATTTTAGCTTAGGTAGCTTTGCTGGCTAGTAATCTACTGTTCTCTTTAAACAACTGCCATACGTTGACCTTGTAGGCATTGTTTGCCCAGTTTTTTTGGACGCAGCCACTGAAGCACAGTTGCCATAAAAAATATGCCATATAAATGCTGAAAATAGTCATTTTTCGCCATACGTTGACCTTGTAGACATTGTTTGCCCAGTTTTTTTGGTTGCAGCCACTGAAGCACAGTTGCCAGAAAAAATATGCCATATAAATGCTGAAAATAGTCATTTTTTGCCATACGTTGACCTTGTAGGCATTGTTTGCCCAGTTTTTTTGGTTGCAGCCACTGAAGCACAGTTGCCAGAAAAAATATGCCATATAAATGCTGAAAATAGTCATTTTTTGCCATATACGTTGAGTCAACGTATGGCAAAAAATTACTATTTTCAGCATTTATATGGCATATTTTTTCTGGCCTCTGTGCTTCAGTGGCTGCGGCCAAAAAAACTGGGCAAACAATGCCTACAAGGTCAACGTATACACTACTACAGCGGTGGATACGGATTACGTAAAATATATGAATGCTGCTTGAAAAAAAGTAACTCAAGTGGTTTTTCTAGAGACGATAATATTATCAATATTTAGACAAAATGTGAACAAGCTCACACAGCTAGATGGCGGGTTGAAGAAAACACTGTGCAAATAATGCCTACAAGGTCAACGTATACACTACTACAGCGGTGGATACGGATTACGTAAAATATATTATGGCTGCTTGAAAAAAGTCACTCCGGTGTTTTTTCTGGAGACGGTAATATTATGGATATTTAGACAGAATGTGAACAAGGTCACACAGCTAGATGGCGGGTTGAAGAAAACAGTGTGCAAATAATGCCTACAGGGCAAATAATGCCTAAAAGGTCAACTTATACACTACTACAGCGGTAGTAAAATAAAAAAAAGTAAAATAAAAAAAAAAAAAATGAATATTAAAAAAAAAATTAAAGTTGGTGCTGCTGAACTACTAGGAGCAGCAGATTAGCACACCAGTCCCACTCCCCAACACTGCTAGACTAATAGCACTGGGCTCTTATAGTAGTAGTAGTAGTAGTAGTAAAACAACAAAAAAATAAATAAAAGCAGTCCTTACAAGGACTACTGTTATTGCAGCAGTCAGCAGATGAGATCAGAAGCAGGACAGCTGCCCACTGCAGCTACATACAGAGCACTGCAGTAGAAGGTAGATTACTAGCCAGCAAAGCTACCTAAGCTTAAATGTCCCTCAAACCCCTGCAGACTTCTGTCCCTCCAATAACAGAGCAGTATCAAAACGATTACTAGCCAGCAAACTTTCAACTGTCCCTGAAATCACTAACAGGCAGCAGCTCTCTCCCTACACTATCTCTTCAGCACACACAGGCAGAGTGAAAAAACGCTGCAGGGCTTCGGTTTTTATAGGGAAGGGGAGTGGTCCAGGGGAGAGCTTCCTGATTGGCTGCCATGTACCTGCTGGTCTGGGGTGAGAGGGCAAAAAAAAGCGCCAACAATGGCGAACCCAAAATGGCGAACGTCGCGCGACGTTCGCGAACTTCCGGCGAGCGCGAACACCCGATGTTCGCGCGAACAAGTTCGCCGGCGAACAGTTCGCGACATCTCTAAAGGGGACTCCTCAATTTGACCCTTTACCTTGAGCCATCCCACTGAACCCCATTATTATATACCTTAAGGTTGGGGTAAAATGGCCACAACATTTATTCACATTTTATCAAATAAATAGGGACTTGCCAGCTTAACCTGAGACAATATTCTAAATCCAGAATTTAACAAGATATCACTAGTATGCTGTGCCACCAACATGAGAGCAGTTCAGCAGCCCTGCTGCTGGACCTGCATCTGCAGTGTGTCAATGATAGGAAATCCAAGCTGGCTATCACTTAGCACAAGCAGTAGTAGCATTTATATCAATCAATCCACTGTGGGAGAGAACCTCCTTTCTCCATCTTCTAAACCTATTTTTGTAGTACTCTGGCAAGGTCCTAGCTCTGCTCTCTGCTGTGACAAATAAAATGTAAAATATAATACATACCTCCCAACATTTTGAAAATATAAAAAGGGGCAAAAAGATTTGCCTCAAAAATGTATTGGTCACACCCATTTTTGTGGCCACAATGTTCATTTTACAAAACTTGGCAGGTTATGAAAAATTTGAACACATTTCTGTGGTTTTTATGTGTTATTACAGTTTTGCGAATGAAGGTGACCTGCTTATCTTAAATTGTCACAATTGTTTCTTTGCTTACCTTAAATTGGGCTCTCAGCCAAAAGCCAATTAAGTTTCAGAAACGTTGTATCTTTTTCTGGCTGTTCAGTGCAGGACATCAAAGAGAAAGTCGGGATATTTCAGTAACAATCCGGCGCTGTTTTGATCCAGAGGAAGGCAAAAACCCAGCCCGAAACCAGTGCCAATTTTGCTTCAAGAGGGAAAAAAATCTTTCCTGACCTGACAATGGTGATCTGGATCGAGCATTTGACACTTAATTGACATAAATAAATACAATGCAGACTCTGACAATTATACTGTATAAAGGTACAGAAACCACAAAGTAACAGCGCATTCAGGAAAAAAAACTTCCATATTCAGTTATTAATGGATACTATGAAAACATAAAGAAGAAAAAGCCTGACATTTCACAAAATATGCAAAAAAGGAGGGAGGTTGGGTGGGATGTTACTACCTGCTCAGACGATAAGGAAGTGAACTGCTTCTTCCCATGACATTACGCCCCTCTCTGACTCCGCCCCTGGGTACGACCATCTCCTGCTTTAATTAATTCCAATCTGCCAATCTTTAAATATAAACCAGTGTAATCTTGCTGCTGGTCATTCGGATCCTTGTCAACGCAGCCCCTGTGCTTATAGCTCCAGAGCGTTCCTTTACATGGTGCTAGCTGGTACACTAACTGACAATCACCTTTTCCTTTATATTCACTGTATTAAAGTGCTCAAAGGCTTCAATTTATAGCCTGTATGTTACAACAGAATTGAAGTTTGCTCCCAAGCAATAATCTGTAGGAAACCATATACATGTAAGGGATCCGTTATCCATAAACCCATTACCCAGAAAGATCTGACTTATTGGAAAACCTGCTCCCATAGACTCCAAATAATTTCCATTTTTTTTAAATTATTTCCTTTTTTCTGTAATAATTAAACAGTACCTTGTACATGATTGGGTTTATTTAATGTTTAAATGTTAAAATGTTGTGCGTAGATTTATGGTAAGGAGGTCCGAATTATGGAAAGATCCCTAAGCAACTTTTTTCTCCCTAAACAACTTTTAAATTGGCCTTTATTTTTCTTTTTTATAATTTTAAAATTATTTGCTTTCTTTTGCTAACTCTTCTCGGATTTCAAATGGGGGACACTGGCCCCATCTAAAAAAACAACTGCTCTCTAAGGCTACACATTGCTAGTGATGGGCGAATTTGTCCAGTTGCGATTCGCCGAAAAATACATGAAATTCGCTAAACGGCGAAAAATTTGCAAACCACATTGAAGTCAATGGGCATCAAAATTATTTTGACACGCGTCAATTTCGATGTCTGCAACAATTTTTATACTCGTGCCTATTTTGTCCAAATTAGAGTATATTGGTTTGGTAGGTAGCACCACCCATTGATAGAGATTCGAAACAAAATGGTGGTGTGCAAGGTCATTAATAGTTAAATATACAGAAAGAAGAGAGAAAGTATGACCCATATAATTGCACCTCCCCACACTGGTTAACTGGATTCCCAAATCAAAGAAGTAATAAAATATAACTTTTATTGATCACATCCTAAAATTATAATGAGACAAAATAAGCGTAAAGTGTATGTTAAAATCAAGGTTAGGTAAGGAAGCTGAAATAGACTCAAGGTCATCAGCTAATAGACGGTATTTTTTTGTGTGTCAGAGCGGTATGGTTTTCCTTAGAAATAAATGGTCAGTTACCCCCGACTTCACTCACAGTATTGGGGTACTGGCGGCCTACCATATATATATGGAACAGGTGGAAATAGGATTAAATGATACTATATATATACACCAGGTCCGGTTTTTGAATAAGCCCCGGTTTCACAACACATAATGTATTAGGGCAGTTTGTACTCCCTTATCAACAAACAACCTTTAGAGCTGATATGCTTCTAACCTAAAAGCGACCGAATCCGCCAATTTGCGGGATCCGTCTGCCTGATTAGCCAAACATAAGTACTTGGTGTGCGGATCGTCAAGTATATGTAAAGAGATAGTCGCCTGCTTGCTCCGTTTAAATAGAGCCGTCAACGTACCTAACAGTTTAAAAATAGAGAAAATTCTAAGAGCGCCTCTTAGAATTTTCTCTATTTTTAAACTGTTAGGTAGGGACGGTGCTTTGTATAACTGCGGGTCTAAAAACGGAAGGGTGGAAGGGTGGAAGGGTGGAATGGTGGTTCGGGGAATACCGACACGCTAATACGAGCCGCAGTGTTCCGTGGCTCTGACAACTTCCATCCAGCGGTCTGGTCTCACTTTAAAATAAGGGTGGTGCGGGTTGAAGTCGACAGTTAAATTTGATTAGAGAGACCTGCTCTCTCTCCGCCGACGTTGACGGCTCTATTTAAATGGAGCAAGCAGGCGACTATCTCTTTACATATACTTGACGATCCGCACACCAAGTACTTATGTTTGGCTAATCAGGCAGACGGATCCCGCAAATTGGCGGATTCGGTCGCTTTTAGGTTAGAAGCATATCAGCTCTAAAGGTTGTTTGTTGATAAGGGAGTACAAACTGCCCTAATACATTATGTGTTGTGAAACCGGGGCTTATTCAAAAACCGGACCTGGTGTATATATATAGTATCATTTAATCCTATTTCCACCTGTTCCATATATATATGGTAGGCCGCCAGTAACCCAATACTGTGAGTGAAGTCGGGGGTAACTGACCATTTATTTCTAAGGAAAACCATACCGCTCTGACACACAAAAAAATACCGTCTATTAGCTGATGACCTTGAGTCTATTTCAGCTTCCTTACCTAACCTTGATTTTAACATACACTTTACGCTTATTTTGTCTCATTATAATTTTAGGATGTGATCAATAAAAGTTATATTTTATTACTTCTTTGATTTGGGAATCCAGTTAACCAGTGTGGGGAGGTGCAATTATATGGGTCATACTTTCTCTCTTCTTTCTGTATATTTTGTCCAAATGCATCAATTGGTATCCGAATAATTCTGATGTGCAACAATTTGTAGACGTGCGACTATTTGGCCACGCACCCAAATTTTTTGATGTGCTGGATTTTTTTGGATGCAACGGCGGTGAAACGCAGAAATTTGCTGTGAATCTGCGCCTGTCAAATTTATTCGCCCATCACTAGTTATTGCTACTTTTTATTACTCATCTTTCTATTTTGTCCCTCTCCTATTCCTATTCCAGTCCCTCATTCAAATCATGCATGGTTGCTAGGGGAATTTGTACCCGATTGACCAAACGCCTGCTGAAACAGTAAACTGAAGAGCTGCTAAATATTCAAAAAACCACAAATAACAAAAAAATTAAAACCAATTGCAAATAGTCTCAGAATATCACTCTCAACATCATACTAGTTAAAGTTAATTTAAAGTGAACAACTTTTTTGAAAAGTAACTTTTTTAAAAATGCACCCCTAACATTTCCCTATAGTTGCGCTCTGAGCCATTCATTCCCTCATTTCCGAATCATGTGCTGCTGTGCAGGGAAGCCATGGAGCTACAGCCAACTCCAGACCAGTTAGTAGCTGCAGGGTTCCCCCAGTGCCCTGTGTCTATCTCCGCAGTTGAATTGCGCTGAAAGAATAGGAAACATGCATCACTCACATGGTGAATGCCAGAAATGCCAGACAGAAGTTAAAAATATGCGCATGCAATTGCATTAATTTTGATGAATCAGATGCCAAGAGAATTGCCCCTTTGAGAGCACAATGACATCAGAACTGTAAGGAAAAAAACCTTGTGATTGCATTCAAAATTACACATTCCTCTCTGCATTTGCAGACAGAAATGAGCCCTTAAAGGGCATGTAAAGTCTAAAATAGAATAAGGCTAGAAATGCTGGATTTTGTATACTAAATATAAACATGAACTTACTGCACCACAAGCCTAATCAAACAAATGATTTATACTTTCAAAGTTGGCTACAAGGGGTCACCATCTTGTAACTTGTAAACATCTTTGCAAGACTAAGACTGTGCACATGCTCAGTGTGGTCTGGGCTGCTTAGGGGTCGTCATTAACAAAGCTGCTTGAGTTCTGCATGGCTTTGAAGTCGTGGGCTCCCCCTGCTGTTCATAAGTATGATTGTTTCCCTGCTCAGCAGTTAGGGACCATCTGACAATTCCTATCCACAGCAGTAAATGAAGGGAGAATTTCACTGCATACAGTCAGGTTTCTTTTAAAAATGGTACACATTTTTTAATTAAAGTATATTGGAGATAGGTTTCTTTTTCATTAAAGAAAGTAAAAATGGGATTCTATTTTTTTGCCTTCACATGCCCTTTAAGCTACATATTCATCAAAATGTTTACTTATTAAGTAACGATGGATTTACAGAGTTAGCAGACTATGGTGATGTCTCTGATCACCCTTTAATAAATGTTCTATAATGACATGAATTCTTCCACAGACTGGAGTCTATTCTCGAGACTAAATTTATTCTGCTTGCAGAATACGCAGTAATCTTACTGGTCTCTCAGTGCTATATTAAATAGTACTTGGGAACATTTCTTATTGTTAAATGGAGAGCAGGGCACCTTCAAACTTAATTTTAATGGTCCACATTTGGTTTGACATTGCATTTATGAGTACAAAATAGAATTACGGAGTAATTCGGAGTGCAAAGAAATCCATTTAAGGAACCCTTACAACAAATGCTTTATAGATGTGCAACTTTAAGCTCAGAATATATTTCACTTTAAAAGGATTTATGAGGTTGAGAATGCATCCAAGATAATAAACAGTCGGAAATAAACATATTTCTAAAGATATCCTTTTTAAGTGCTAATTGTGTACATCCTGTAGCTATTACTAAAGTCCCATGTCATTCATATCCATGAATAAATAAATGCTCAGAGAGTGTTGAGATTGAGACACAGCTGTAGTGGGCTTGCCACTAGCCCTCATGAACACAAAAGTCTTGTTCTCTATCTCTTGCATTGGTTCAGTTGATTTATTTCCCTTATGATGACGCGTTAAAAGTGAGACCCTCACCCTTGAATCCAATGAGGACACCTAAATGTGGCTGTAGTTGTCAAGGTTAATAGAATGTTAATAGCTTAACTATTAGCCTGCTCCCAGTCAAAGATGAATCACTGAAACACAAAAAAACATTTTTGATCTAGAAAAATATCACATGCTTAATGGGGTACATACAAATAAAGCGGTTGCAGCAAAACTTATCAGCATGTATGATCCAAACACTGCAGGGGTCCTGTTATGATGCTCTTCTCTCATTCCCTCTTTTTTTCCATTGTGTTTGCAGTTTCACTTGAACTAGCAAGTAATGGGAGCTGTCAAGAGAGAACTTACCCTGGTTATGTTTCTTAGCTTGGCTGTCATTAGGCACAAGATGTAATGGGGTCCTGTAATTACCAGCTGCCTATGGAGGGCATTAAAGGGATACTGTCATGGGAAAAACTTTTTTTTTTAAATGCATCAGTTAATAGTGGTGCTCCAGCAGAATTCTGCACTGAAATCCGTTTCCCAAAAGAGCAAACAGATTGTTTTATATTTAATTTTGAAATCTGACATGGGGCTAGACATATTGTCAGTTTCCCAGCTGCCCCTGGTCATGTGACTTGTGCTCTGATAAACTGCAGTCACTCTTTACTGCTGCACTGCAAGTTGGAGTGATATCACCCCTCCCTTTCCCCCCCCCAGCAGCCCATCAGCAGAACAATGGGAAGGTAACCAGATAACAGCTCCCTAACACAAGATAACAGCTGCCTGATAGATCTGAGAACAGCACTCAATAGTAAAATCCAGGTCCCACTGCAACACATTCAGTTACATTGAGTAGGAGAAAAAACAGCCTGCCAGAAAGCAGTTCCATCCTAAAGTGCTGGCTCTTTCTGAAAGCACATGACCAGGTAAAATCACCTGAGATGGCTGCCTACACACCAATATTATAAATTGAAAAAAAATACACTTGCTGGTTCAGGAATGAAATTTTACATGGTAGAAGTAATTATTTGCAGTGTAAACAGTGTTATTTAGAAAAAAAATACATCATAAAAATCATGACAGAATCCCTTTAAGTACAGGGCTATGTTGCAGAACCTCGTCTTTCACCTTCCCCAGACTGCAAGGTGCAAAGCGCAGACTGCATTGACCTGCTTTTTTATATTATTTACTGTAATTTGTGCTTTGCAGTTGCTCTGTAACTGAACTCTTAGGTGTGATTTTGCACCCCAAACTTTCCAAGCATGTTGCTTCAGAAGAATGCAGCATACAAAGTGCAAAAAAGGCCTGACTTTGTTTTCATCTTAGACATTACTTTCTTACTTGTATGCATTGCCGCAGACGCAGAGACCTGTCCCTTGCTCCTTAGAGCACACCCTGCATTGGGCAGCTCTCTATCCAAGAGGGTCTTTATCACTTGCTCCCTGAAAAACAAAAAAATTACCCCTTATGTCTGTCACTCTTTAGTTGACTGGGACCCTTACAGCCAGATACGTTAACATTCTCAAGAACTGCAAAGCACTAATTAAATTATATAAAAAAGCAGGTATAATAAAACAATAAAGACAAATAGCACATTATATTTGAATTCCACTGTCTACATCATATGGATGTGTTTTTTGCTTTTACATGCTCACAAGAGTTACAGCAATATACACACACCACATTTGCAGAGACAACATAGGCAAAAGGATACAATGAATGGAATAATGAGTTCTTGCAGTACATTTTGTTATGCTAAGAATATGGTACTTGGCATCTTTGGTACACATATGTCGTTTTGGATCTATTCCCCAGCATAGTACTTCAGTATTACACCAAATAAAAAATGTAATGTTATACTGCTCAACTGTGAGTGGCTGAATGCTTAAAGAAATTTGAAATATTGTACACTTTGGGGCCTATTTATCATGCTGTGTAAAACATTGGAGAAATGTGCCCATAGCAACCAATCAGATATTTGCTTTTGTGTTTTAACTTGTATGTGACTGTTGAAATGTAATTGGTGATTTGGTTGCTATAGGCACCATCACCAGCAATGTTTTTCTCCAATGTTTTACACAGCTTGATAAATTCACCTCCTAATTAAAAAAAACAAAATTGTTTTTAAAAATGATGTGGCAGCAGTTCAGTTAAAATAATAGCTAAAAGCAATGCAGTGTTCACAATGAATAGCTCAGCTGGAAAACGAGAGGCATCCCCTGATTTGGCGTCGTCTATGGATCTGTCCATTGCTTAAGTGAAATATAAGCTAGAATTCAGCAAATTGCTTGATCCCATGCTCTAAGGTAAATGGATTGATCAGATGCTGGCTCCAAAAAGGGGAAAGCTGTTCTAACACAGAGTGACAGCAATTCAAATTAGACAGTCATTAAATGTTTCAATATGCCATTTTCCAAGAGATAATTTCCTTATTCATAGCAAAATTGTTCATGGCATTCAATAGCCTTTTTTTGGTCATGAATATTTTTCTAAATTGGCTCAAGCTATTTTTCAAGTAAAATCTTACACCAAATTAAAATATGTGCGAATGGTGTAACCAGTGAAATGATAGATGCTACTTGTAGCAATGAGCACTGTCACCAATGATAATTTCCTATGGATCACAGATCAGTAAAATAGTTTGCTTACATAGGACACAATGGAAATGGAATAGTTGTGCTTCTGGATAGGGATGTAGCGAACCGCCGATAATGTGTTCGCGAACGCCGTTCGCGAACACCGGCAAAAATTGCGAACAGTTCGCGAACTTCGAACATCCGAAAATCGTTCGATTCGAACGATCGAAGGATTTTAATCGTTCGATCGAAGGATTTTCGTTCGAATCGAACGAAAATCGTTCGATTTTAGCGATCGAATGGTCGAATGGTCGAACGATTTTGACGCGAACGCCTATTGGCGAATGTCGCGCGACGTTCGCGAACTTGCGGCGGACGCGAACAGCCGATGTTCGCGCGAACAAGTTCGCCGGCGAACAGTCCGCGACATCCCTACTTCTGGAGAGTAGATCCCATTCCTTAATTACTTTTTTAAGAATTCTGAACTTAAATAAAGCTTCTGAATGCCAGATAAATAATAAAAGATTATTAAGTACTTTGGCATAGACCTAGGGATACATATTGATTTTAAAGAATTAACGTTAACTGTGCTTTTCTCATACAAAAGACCGTTCCATCTCCCACGTGTTTGGATGACAGAATCAATAAAAACTGTTATTATAATACACTGCAAATGTATTTCTTTCCATTTTATCTGCTATTTGAACAAAGAGACACATCACGACTTTCAGGGCTTCAGCCAAAGCTTTTGACACAATTTTTTTTCTTTTAAGATTGAATTGAGGTACCAATTAAGATGCTGTTGGTAAGAAGAGACAAGCATGGATTGCATAGATATATTCCTGGAATGCTCATCTATGCCAACAATGTTTAGCCTTATAAACCATTGATTATAATGTTCAAGACTTTTCAACAGAAACTCCAGTGCAAATTATGATGTAAAACCTAGGGATATGTTTAGTGAAAGGTCCTAAAATTGCATTAGTATAGACAGAGACAAATTGTTGGGGGGTCATGTGGAAGGGATAAACTCGCCCCTAATTTAAACTTTTTTTAAATAAAAATTGCCACATTAAAATGCCACTTTACCAGGATTAAGATAATGAGTTCATAATTATTGGGGAAATGTGGGTTATTCTTAATTTTTAACCAAACAAGAAAAGAATAGTAATCTAGTTGAGCTGAGTAATGCCAAAATAATTTCAGTTCAATATAGCAAGCATGGTTTCTAAATAAAAAAAAATAAAAATGTAATTAATATCAATTTGATTTGACTGAACGCAGCTAAAAGTATGCATTTCTACAATATCCATAGATTCTATAAAGTTTTAAATATGTGTTGGTCTTGCTGGTCTGGACTTAAGACAACAGCAGCATGCATTCAAGAGTTACTAATGTGACCAGAGTGATAGTGTTTTATTGGTATGAAAATGTATTATGTTCAGGAATCTTCTAAATACACATTGTAGAGTTGTGCTAAGTATAATAAAATATGTGCACCACAA
Source organism: Xenopus laevis (assembly GCF_017654675.1). Classification (NCBI taxonomy): domain Eukaryota; kingdom Metazoa; phylum Chordata; class Amphibia; order Anura; family Pipidae; genus Xenopus; species Xenopus laevis. The sequence goes on from NC_054375.1 coordinate 46,720,946, forward strand.
TGCAGTGGTAATGTAAGTAGAAAACTGAGCTTGTATTTAGCCAGCAGTTCTGCTTGCACTTTGAAGTTTAAGTATATGATAGATGCCTATTTTAAAGGAACATGGTGAAAACCCTAGAGAGACTATTTGGGATTTATATGAAAAACAGGGCCCTCCCATTACAATTTGAATTCTGCAACCATTATATTTTTGGTAAGTTGCATCTTTGTTGTCAAGCTGACACATGCTATTCACCTTTATATTCTTATGTGCATTCCATGGCATACATCCGGAGTGGATTAATCTCTCACAGGGCTTTAGGTGGAGCTCCACCCCCAAGGTGCCCCTGGTTCATCTGCCATGCTCCATCTGACCCATCAAAGCTACCTTTAGCTTGAGTACCACTTTGACCAAGCATATCTTTGAAAGTGTTTAGTCTTGCCTATGGACTTTTGGAAGAAGAGTTTCCTTTAAGGACAAGGAGTTAAAGTGTTGGTGACCCCTTAATGTAGGGGTCCCCAACCTTTTTTACTTGTGAGCCACATTTAAATGTAAAAAGACTTGGAGAGCAACACAAGCATGAAAAAGTCCATCGGGATGTCAAATAAGGGCTGTGATTGGCTGTTTGGTAACCTCTGTATGGACTGGCAGCCTACAGGAGGCTCTGTTTAGCAGTACACATGGTTCTTATGCAACAAAACTTGCCTCAATTCAAATATAATCACTTGCTTTAAGGCCACTAGGAGCAACATCCAAGGGGTTAGTGAGCAACATGTTGCATGCAAGCAACTGGTTGGGGACCACTGCCTTAATGATTGTAATTGCTTACCTGGTACCCCAGGGTCAGTGTTCCTGTTAGCAGAGAACTACATTGGCCCAGGGTACTTTTGTAGGCGCACCATGTTGTGATCTTTGTCTGCTGCTTATTCATTCTTCAGTTGTCTCAGGCCAGTGTATATGTACTGTAGTAGAGTGAAAAGGTTCTAAGAAATAAGTAAAGTTTCCTGCTAACAGGAGCACTGGCCTAATGTATCAGTTAAGTGATTAAAATCACTGGTGGTTGTATAACATTTGGGGGCATGCCTATTCATTTACCTCTTACCCAGTAATCCGATTCTATAGAAACTGCAGTGGCCTAGAGTAGTTTTCTGCAGGGTGGGACATCATGGTGCTGCAGCTCCCCAGGCATTCTCTGCACAAGTATGGCATATGTGCAATACAGAACTCTTCAAAAGCTCAGTACTACTTGAGGAAAAAAGTACGGGAGTCACTGGGGGTTGCTGAAAAAACGGACACCCCACAGTGACAGGAAATTTCTTGTGCATTCCTTGTCCATGAAAACTTAGAATTTCCAAACATAGGGACAGATTTATCAAGGTTCGAATTTCAAATTTGAAAAACTTTGAAATTCTAATTCAAAAAGACCAACCGAAATTACATCTTTTTTTGGCCGAATATGTCCGTTTTCAATCGGATAGGTCCGTTTTAGATCAAATTTGAACGAATCGTAATAATAATGCATTCGATCGAATTCGATTTTCCAAAGTCCACCAATTGATTCCAAATAGGTTCTAGGAGGTCCCACATAGGCTAAAACTGCAATTCAGCAGGTTTTAGATGGCGAATGAGTGAAGTCGAATTTTTAAAGAGACAGTACATGATAAATTTTGATATTCGAATTTTCCCTAGTCAAAGTACACAAAAAATGTTATTTAAAATTCAAATTTTTTAAATAATATAAATTGCTCCATTTATTCATTTTTATTTAATGTAAATAATTTGTGATGTAAGTAAAGGGCTACAATTATTCCCCAGCTGCCTGCTTTATAAAAACAAAATGTAAATTTTAGTTAAAGAAATCTTCCTTTTATAACTATTGGGGCTCTCAATTTTTGAAGATACACAACAATCACCTATAAATATTTGTCAATTGTAACTGCACTTTTAAATGAATTTTCAATGTATATTTATAAGCCATCTAATTTATTAAGGTGACAGTTTGTATACCATTTAATGCATGATATTTAATGCAGTTTGTATACCTTTAATGCATGATATATATATATATATATATATATATATATATATATATATATATATATATATATATATATATATATATATATATATATATATATATATATATATATATATGAAAATAATTTCTATACAGAAAATAAAGCCAAGGATTTCTAAACATGGCGTTATGAGGTTAGAAAAGCCTTTACATCACAAGTTTATTTACTCAAAGGCATTGTTTCCCAGTCTCACTGAGTACTTGAAGTAAAGAATATATTTTCTATATCTTTTTTGTCTGCTCTATGTATGACTGTTTGTATAAATTGTTAAAACAATAACATTTCTCTGAAAAGAAATTCTTTTGTGTCTGGTAAAAATCCAAGGTTCAAGCCTGACATGGGTCAGCCAACAACTTGATGTTAGACCAGACATTTACTGGGGAGAAAATAACAGCTCAAGATGGTTTGTCATATTGGGTGGATTAAACTTACTTTAAATTATCATATATTTTTATGTTTGCAACTGTTTTTGTGGAAATTATGTAATATGAAGAACAAAACAAATTAGAATCTGTGTTTTTGTTGTGGATGCTTCTGTTCCAATAGATCTCTAAAAAGATGGATCCATATTTATGAGCAAAAAGCATGTTTTATATAGATAACAGTACATTTCTGATCTGAAATATTGGCATTGATGGCTTAAATAGTTTAAAGAAAGGGCTACTATATTAAAAATGAGTTGTTGCTATTATTACACATTATAGAGTGGTGATCCAGTGATGAAATATCCCATCCTTTTAGTGACTAAATTGAAATTGCAAGATTCTTTCAAGGAGTCTGGAGAACAAATTGAGTCTGAATTCTGAGAGGACATAACATGGTATTAAATCTGTTGAGGACTGCATTACATGGTATATGAAACAGGTACAAGTACTATACCCAAAGGGGCGGTATACTCCCTTATGCCACATAAGTTAAATGAATAGGGCTTGTGCAGCACGCAATACGGCCCTGACTTTAATGCCTGCCCTATGGAAATGAAGTTAACATGGAATGTTGTACATGAATTCAAGAAGCCATAATTGTGCACGAAATTGGCTTTGCAGTGTTTGGTGCATTTGCAACCTTTTTTACCAATGTTTTCAGAAATTACATTTTTTTGACACAGCAAAAACACTAACATGAAAATGTGCAAAAACAAACAAAATAGAAAAGAAAATGTTTTCAAGGTTTAATAAATATTTCCCTTTTATGATTTTGCATTATCTATGATTGGTGTTAACGTGACAATATGCAGTGTAGTTAAATACCCTTTATTAAGTAATTATAATATACCCCTTAGATTCACATGTTTTATTGCCTAAAGCACAAATGTTGTAATGTGTTTATTCTTTTAGTTTGGGGTTTTCCTTAAATGCATAATTTTCATCTTTTACTTTTACCATCTTTGCAATATTTCTTGTCCTTACTTCAACACATTGATTATTTTACAGTTGAGTTTTTTGATGTATGAATTCATAATGATTCCAGATGAGCGAAACGTTTCCTATGGCCTAAATGGAAAAATCAATAGCAGCAATGAAAGATGCAAGGTATATTTTAGTCAATTTAAAACATTTGGCACACAGGCAAAAAATAAATAAATATAAAAGTATGGTACTATGACTTTGATGAATAGAATAATAGTATGGTCACTCCGAGGGCAGTGAAAATGAATACATAACCATGATTTAACCGTTACAAAACACAGTGTAACATAGTGTTTAGACAAAAGTCAATTGGGGCTCATTTATCAACACTGGGCAAATTTGCCCATGGGCAGTTACCTATAGCAACCAATCAGTGATGAGCTTTTTGAAGCCAGCTGCAAGTAGAACAATAAATGCAGCAATCTGATTGGTTGTCATGGGTCACTGCCCATGGACAAATTTGCCCAGTGTTGATAAATAACCCCCATTGTTGATCACATTAGTACAAGCTGATGAACCCTGTATTTTATGAATGCTGGAGTGTAAATGAAGTATTTGCAAAATCAAACACAAAGGATAAATTGCATGTATTTATCAAAACAGTGAATGATAGCTTGAATCAAAGCCAACTTTCTTTGAAACCCCAATTTTACTTTTCTGTGCAAGAACATATTTTTCCATCATGCTATATTTTCTTCCCAAGAACATGAAGATCTACATACTGTTATTTTATGGTTTATCACAGGAAAACTTATGGGCAAGAATCAATTTGAGGAGAAAAAAAGTTTACTTCTAATTTGGTTCCAGTTGTTCCTGTGATAAAATCTACTCACCCTGGTGGTCCAGTGGTGTGGCGGGGACGCCCGCCACGCCAGTCCATTTCTGCTACCATTGTGGTCTCTTACGCGCCCACGTCTCGTATTATTTATTGACGCAGATGCGTCAGTTCATCAGGAAATAAAATTCTCAAGCTCTCAACTTACCCTAGCAACCTGGAAGTGGTTTGAATGAAAGAATAGAATTACAGGAGAAAGCTTGAATAGAGAAGGTAATTCACAAAAAAATATATAATAATGAAAATATCTTCTTCCTGGCCTCAACTAACATAAATAACATCTTACATGGCAGGCCAGAGAGACAGACACAACAGAAATATATATATATATATATATATATATATATATATATATATATATATATATATATATATATATATATATATATATATATATATATATATATATATATATATATCTTGGCTACTGGCACTCTCGATAACGTCATCAAATGGGCCTGGGTGCAAAAATTCTCCATGTATATCCGAAAGGATCCGCACTCAAAGGACTTGTAAAATAACACGTACATTTTATTTTCAGAACTTCAAACTGAAGTTTTGGCCCCACTCTAGGCCTTTCTCAAGGATATATACAGGTATAGGATCCCTTATCCAGAAACCCGATATCCAGAAAGCTCTGAATTACGGAATGCCTGTCTCCTATAGACTGCATTTTGTCCAAATAATCCAAATTTTTTTAAATAGTTTCCTTTTTCTCTGTAATAATAAAACAGTACCTTGTACTTGATCCCAACTAAGATATAATTAATTCTTATTGTAAGTAAAACTAGCCTATTGGGTTTATTTAATGTTTAAATGAATTTCAAGTAGACTTAAGCCATGAAGACCCAAATTACGGAAAGATCCGTTATCCGGAAAACCCCAGGTCCCGAGCATTCTGGATAACAGGTCCCATACCTGTATATATATATATATATATATATATATATATATATATATATATATATATATATATATATATATATATATATATATATATATATATATATATACACACACACACACAAGTCCAATTGCAACTTGTCTCTCAATATCAATATCTACATCATACTGAAAGCAAGTACTAAAAATAAACTTACCCTTTAAACAATCTCTTTCCACTTTAAAACGTTTATGTCTTGCTTGAGATACCCGATGTTGTCTGATCTGAGACTTTTTTTTTATTTGTTTGCAATGGCACAGTAATTGTAATCTCATAAGAGCCTGTCGTCTTCAAAATGATTGATATTTTCATTCAAAGTAAGCAGAGGGTGTTCAATACTAAATCTCTCAAGATGACAGAATACATAAATAATGTTTCTTAAATAATCTGTATTAAATGGATTTTGTATTTCAAATGTTCTCCCCAGTGGGCCAGGTACAAATCATATTTCTTAATCAAGCCTATGATTAGAGAAGCGTGAAGCCATGTCATTAGCAGAGTATTAGATCTGATAAAGTTGGTGATAACATTTAAACCTAAAATTTACAATCTAATCACTAGCCAGGAGTTTCTGTTGCTGCTAAGATTCAAGTCTGGTGTAGTGGTGTCTGGTGCAGCAAACCATTTAATAGGATGTTTCTGTCATACTAGTTGTACAGTAGATAACAGAAATAATTATTGTAGTATCAAATCACACCAAAATCTGTCTAAGGGACCTATTTATTATGCTGTGTTAAGCGAAATTCGCCAGAAAAATGATGTAAAAAGCTGTGTAAAATCAATGGTGAACTTATCAAGGTGTGTGTTATTTTGCATTGCCTCAGACAGTAGTAAGTTCCGGCCTGGCGATGTGTGGCGAATTATTACACCATTTTTTCCCCCTAAATGTACACACAGTCTGAATCCTGGGAGAGAAAGTTATCATTGGAATATGCCACTAGTGTCCCATTATACGTGAGGATAATGAGGTTCAACTATAATTATAAATTGGTAAAGGTTCACAAGTAGTTCATATAGCAGTGGTGGAGGATTTTAGTCCTCCAGGAATTGCCTGGAGTAAAAGGTAAAATCAAGTCAGACAAAATCACACAGGATTGTGAGAATTGTGAACATGTTTGTTAAGGAAACAAATGAATCACTATCAATTGTGTAGGTATACAGGAAGTTATATCGAATATAGTAGGTATATAGAATTCCATTCAGGATTTAGCTAAATCCTAACTCCTAAATCTTCACATAGTCACTGAGACATTGAGATAATATTGCAGAAAATGTGTAAAGGAGTGAACTAGGAGGTCAGAAATAAAACGGTCCCACTGCACCACCTGGATTTCTTTGAGGTAATTCACCAATTAAATTCTTACACTTTTTTGGCTTCATGATGTTACAGCCTAATCAAACATCAGGAGGAAAGGTAAACTTCTTTTTAATCCAGTTTAACGAACAAAGATAATGGAACCAGATTTACACAGATCAAGTTGGTTTCTTGTTGTAGCAGATTCTGCATTGCAATGGGAAAAAGTTATACAGGTATGGGACATGTTATCCAGAATGCTCGGGACCTGGGGTTTTCTGAATAACGGATCTTTCCGTAATTTGGATGTTCGTACCTTAACTCTACTAGAAAACCATGTAAACATTAAGTAAACCCAATAAACTGGTTTGGTTTCCAATAAGGATTAATTATATCTAGGTATGCACCGAATCCAGGATTCGGTTTTTCAGCAGGATTTGGATTTCGGCAAACCTAATCAGAATCCTAATTTACATATGCTAATTAGGGTCAGGGAGGGAAATCCTGAAATTTTTGTCACAAAACAAGGAAGTAAATAATGTTTTCCCCTACTCATCCCTAATTTGCATATGCAATTTAGTATTCAGATTTGGTTCGGTATTTGGCCAAATCGTATTGTAAGATTCGGGGGTTTGACCAAATCCAAAATAGTGGATTCGGAGCATTCCTAATTATATCTTAGTTGGGATCAAGTACAAAAATTTGGATTATTTGATTATAATGGAGTCTATAGGAGATGGCTTTTACGTAATTTGGAGCTTTCTGGATAACGGGTTTCCAGATAACGGATCCCATACCTGTAGTGATAGGTGAATAAATTTGACTGGTACAAATTTGCGGCGAATTACCACGTTTAGCCGCCGGGAAATACATGCGAATCTCCCGTGAAAATTCGCTGCGTCAATCTCCGAATTTCACGATTTTTTCGTGAAAACTTTCGAAATGCTCAAGTTTTTTGTGAAAAGGTTAGAATTGCTTGATTTTTTGGTGAAAACGTTCAAACTTTTTTTTTTGTGGAAACATTTGAATGGCTCTATTTTTTCGTGTTTCCACAGATTTTTCAAAATTTTTTTAGTAAACTTTCCGATTTCACTAATTGTTCGCCGTTTCGCTAATTTTTCGGGAGAGATTCGCCCATCACTACATACCTGTTTTAAGGATAAAACTCGGATGTTTTTGGACTACAGCTTCCAGCATAATTTAACCCTTGATATCAGGTTTTGTAGTATTCAATACTGTACTGCATAGAAGGTTACTTGAGAAGGATTTGGGGAATGACTATTGTGGATGACAGACTTTGCAGCTATTTAGGCAGTGTTAGAATCTGCTTAACTAAAGTGCTCCCTTGCATTACAAAAGGCAGTAGTTCCCATGTATGCAGAGTACGCAGAGTTATGCAAAAATATACCTAATATATAATTATACCTTACCATTAATATGTTGAATTGGTTTCTTATGCTTATTGGCCCTGTGGCTTGAACTTTTTAGGTCCTTCATCTCCTTTCCTACCTTCTATTTTAACCTTAGGTAGACTGCCTCATACCGGGAATGCCTTAATCCCCACTGTCACTTAATGAGCTGACAAACTACCCAATCAGATTATACACTGGGTCAGGACCCACAATAGGATCACTGGCCTACTACAATATTAAGATAGAGAAATTTGTTTTGCAACAGTACTGCCATATTTGTAGGGTGATGAAAAACTCTTGGCATGAATGAACTTAGTGAATGTGTAGAAGAACAATAAAAGAGAGGTATACAATACCTGCAAGGAAGAAGGACAGCTGGCACATAGATTAGGGGAGGGATCAGAAAATGCTGCCAAATGTAATGGAGTAGGTAGGCAAATAATATACAAAACCACATGAGAAAAAGTCACATAAGGTTAAGAATGCTTATGAAATAACCCAGCTATGCATTCTGGGATTTCCAGTTTTTTTCAGGATCCCAAAAGCCATGTGATGTGTATTTTACTGAATGGTTTCTACTTTTGTGTGTGCTTGGTGACTACACCATTTTCAGAAAATTAGAACTAACGATGGCGTTAGATTTAAAAAAAAAAAAGGGGGGAAAAAGTTGCTGAGGTTCATTTTTCCTGCTAGCCATTATTACAAATGAGTCCTCAACACAGAGAATTGTTTTTGGTAAGCATGATGTTATTAATGGAGACAAATCTAAAATGGTTTTCATTTGTTCATTATATAAGAGATGATGGCATGCAGAAATGTCACCATAAGCAGCGTTCTTCATATTAATCATGTGCAATCAATACTCAGGCAGTGATGGATTTGAAAAGTATTTTAAGTTGATTATAATCTGAATTTTACTCACCTGGTAATATTTTAAGTTGTGGGATACACATAATTAATGCAGTTCTCTTTAAATCAGCATTTATTTGAAAACTCGCAAAAAAGCATAAAGTCTTTTGCAGATGTTATTTTTGAAGTTATGAAACACGGTGTGATACAATATAAAACATCTTCATCTTTTAGTGCTGAAACAAGTCCCAGGTTTTCTGATGTTTGCTCAAAAACCCCTTTCTGGCTCAAAGCAAAATCTTCTAATTGGCTTTTCAGTTTAAAATCAGATTTGCTTAACAATTTATGAATATAGGATTATGCACAAACCTGTCCACATTTGTCTACTCCATATTTAAGTTGTTTCCCTATTCATCCAAAACCTCATCAGTACAAATAATAAAGCACTTCAGGAACAGATGTGCCACTTATTCATCTAGTTCTGTGATGGTAATGAAGAAAATTTAATCTGGAGTATCTACAGGAAATGATCTGAAAGGCAGATTGATATGAATATTAAAAGTCTACAGTGGAGTAAAAAAAGGGAAAATTATCAGATCTCTATATTTACAGTATTCATGCAGTACTGCATTATAACTTAGTGTCACGATTGGCACCCAGAATCCAGAACCACTGCTAGGCATACTGGTCTCGGCTCTTGCTTCCACCTTTAAAGAGAAGCTGACACCAAAAAAACTTCTTTTAAAAAAATGATTCTTCATTTGAAGTTACCTATATGTCATGCTGACTGTTTTCTCCTTAAAGCTTTCTTTCACTTAATAAACCCAGTTCTGCATCCGACTGTGGCCGACTGTGGCAGCCAGACTCCTGCTTCCTGTCAGAATGTGAGCTTGATGATGTCACAAAGGGGGCGGAGCTTCCCCCTCCTCTCCGCTATATCTCTCTGGCGTCTGTGAACCACGTGTGCTTTAGTAACTGATTTGCTAAGTACTGTAACTTGGTCATCAGTTATATAGTTTCTTTATTATTATATAATGAAGTATAAATGCATATTCATTCTCTTTCTCACAGTGTCACACTGTTTCGGTGACGTGCTAGTTCCGTGCGCATCTTCTCTGCGCCAAAACTCGCCCGTCAGGAGGAGAGCCCTTCCGACTCCAGGACAGGGGCCTGTGTTTGTCCTCAGCTGCTGCCACAGTCTTGCCGGCTGGATCGGAGAAGCCCCAGGAGGAGGAGGACATAACAGTTCTGAAGCGGCAGCCGCAAGTCACCGAAACAGTGTGACACTGTGAGAAAGAGAATGAATATGCATTTATACTTCATTATATAATAATAAAGAAACTATATAAATGATGACCAAGTTACAGTACTTAGCAAATCAGTTACTAAAGCACACATGGTTCACAGACGCCAGAGAGATATAGCGGAGAGGAGGAGGAAGCTCCGCCCCCTTTGTGACATCATCGAGCTCACATTCTGACAGGAAGCAGGAGTCTGGCTGCCACAGTCGGCCACAGTCGGATGCAGAACTGGGTTTATTAAGTGAAAGAAAGCTTTAAGGAGAAAACAGTCAGCATGACATATAGGTAACTTCAAATGAAAAATCATTTTTTTAAAAGAAGTTTTTTTGGTGTCAGCTTCCCTTTAACAGCCACCTTTCACCTTGAGATGAGCCCTCGGCTAATGGATGCAGCCAGGTCTTAATAAGAGAGGAGCCAAGGGTTCTGGACGAGCAGATGGGCACGATCATTAAACAAAAAGTAATTGGGCAGAAGGTCACAATTCAAGGAATAGAGGTAAAGCGTAGTCAAACAGGCCGGGTCAGTGCGGGCAGAATTCAAGCAAAGTCAGACAGGCAAGGGTCAAAGCCGGGAGAACAATCAGAATGGTCAAGACAGGCACAGGTCGGAATACGGATATCAGAATAGTCGGTTTACCAGACAGAGGTCGGGATCACAGAAATCAGGAACGTCAGACAGGCAGGGTCAGGAATCAGAACACAGGATTACGCAGGATAGCACCCAGGAACTCTCACAAGATGAACCGAACAACAGGCAAAAAACTCAGTACTGAAGTCCCTTTAAATATATTTGAATTTGGCGCCATTACGCGCTGACATCATCATGCCATCGCCAATAAAAGGGGGAAGTGCCTGCCACATGCGCCATAGGAACCGGCACTAGGAAGAAGAGGAGCAGCATGGCAGGCGTCCCCCCCGCCGATGACACGGCGGGTGTCTCCGCTGGCCCACTTGACCACCAGGGTGACTGTTCCTCACACTTAGTTTGTGTTTTCTTAAGAATGTTATTTTTCCTGAAAAAAATAATTTTTCAAGGGTAGTTTTTAGTGAAAACCTGAATTTTTGGTAAAAAAACTAAAATTTAAAAAAAAAAAATTGAATTTTTCAGGTTTTAAGCTGGAAATACCTGGAATCCAAACATACTTCAGCTAAAACCTGTCGAGGTCATGTAGAAGTCAATGGCAGCGGTCCTTTGAACCATTTGAAGATGTTTGTAACCTTCATGATGTTCAGGGCTTTTTCAGTGGTTATCACTCAAAAACTCGATCAATTAAATTTGTTTTACATTTTTTTTTCAATTAGAGTTTTCTTAAATTAGAAAACATTTGACTTGTGAGTGAGTTGAGGTATAAAAACATCACAAACCTCAAAAACTTGACCTTTGATAAATAAACCCCTAAGTGTTATTTTTTTTATTGTTGTACAGAGCCCCTACACAGATACATTTTGCAAAAACATTGATATCCATGATTGGAATTTTTAGTTTAACCATAAAAAAGCAGAATGTATCTTTCATTGGTGTTGTCAGAATAGTGATATCCTGTAATATGCAAGGAGTGTAGATAAAAAACATTTATATTTTTGTGTAGAATAAAGGACTGGAAAGTGCAGTTAGCATCATCATGTAAATAAATAGCCATTTGGATTTGCCATTATTTTATGATATACAGTTAGGTCCATAAACATTTGGACTGAGAAAACTTTTTTCTAATTTTGGTTCTGTACATGCAGTTGCAGTTGAACTGCTTTAATTCAGTAGCTTGAACAAAAAGATTGCATAAAAATGTGAGGAACTAAAGCCTTTTTTAACTTAATCACTTAATTTTAGGGTCCCAAAAGATATCGGGCAAATTAAAAAACTAATATTTGGCTGAAAACCTTTTGCTGGCAATGACAGCCTGAAGTCTTGAACTCATGGACATCACCAGATTCTGGGTTACCTTCTTTCAGTTGCTATTTGTGCAGGCCCGGACTGGCAATCTGTGGGTTCTGGCAAATGCCAGAGGGGCTGCTGTATGGTTCCATAGAAAGTTACCATATAGTGGGCTGGTAGGTAGTGATGGGCGAATTTGCGCGTTTCGCAGCCGATGAATAATTTGCGAAACGGGCGCAAAAATTCACCAGCGTCAAAAAAAATGGACGCCGGCGTCCGTTTTTGTACGCCGACGGATTTTTGCCAAAAATTTTTTTCGCCGTTTCGTGAATTTCACACGAAATTGGTGATTTTTTTGGCGAAGCGACACGGTGCAAATTCAATAGGGATACAATAGGGATTGTCCCAAAAAAACCAAAAAAACGCTGGCGTGTTTTCTACATTATGGGTGATAGGCTGAAAAAGATTGAAAAAATTTTTGGGGCTCCCCTCCTTCCCCCCTACATTTCCTGACTCATGGCAACTTACCTAGACAGTGGGCACATGTGTAGGGCAAAATAAAAATTTTATTTGCTGATTTGAAGGTTTTCTAAGCATTTGTAGTGCTGATACGTATTCCTCCATTGAAATTTGAATTTGGCGCTGTATGCAAATGAGCCTTCGCTAGCGTAACTTCGCTTTACATAGCGAATCAATGCTAGCGCAACTTCGCAAACTTACGCTACCCCTGAGCGCAACTTCGGATTTTAGTGAATTTGCGGAGCGCTGGCGAAACTACGCCTGGCATAGTGCGGCGAACTTGCGCCTGGCGCAACTTCGCATCTTAGTGAATTTGCCCCCTATGAGTGAAGCAATTTGTAAAGCCGCTATGGGGCATATTCATTAAAGAGTCACTAAAATAATGTTGAGCACTAGGGATGAGCAAACTTGATTTGTACAGTTTCATGGTGAAATTCATGCATATTATTAGCAGTCCTTTGTCACATCAAGCAATGGGATCAGAGCCTGATTTGGAGGATTTCTTGTCTAAGCAACTGGGTGAAAGGATATCTAGGTGGTACAATACTGATGGAGAAGTTGCTGCAATGTTTGGAAGAAATTGGCAAAATGTGAACCTTTTTTTCTATGAAGAACAGTTGTAGCATAATGAAAAGGAGCTTCCCTAACAATGCAGGGCAATGTATATGCTATTGCAATGCTAAAAACGTTTTACTCTAAAGTGTGGGCTCTCCTTGGAACTTTTAGAGACAAATTTAGTAAAATCCAGAGATAATATTACTTGTGGCACCAATGACTAATTTGAAGAATCATCTGCAAAAGTTGGGAAACCTGCAGGGAAACTCTTAATGGCTCTGCACTGGAACTAAGTGACAACCTCTACCTTAACACAACCTTCAAAAAAAAAAACAATCTGGGACATACATGGAATAACTGCCAGCCCTGTATGGTCCTGTCATTTTACCCACTTTGCGTCTGGTCTATTTGTGACTTTGTGAAGCCTCAACATATCTTAAAAACTAAATGATAAAAGGCATGTTCATGTACCATAATAACATAACATCTCTCCAACTGTTATGAGCACCTAATATAACTAGAATATATAGCATTTCTCAATGTGAATCTCTAATTAAAAATGAAATTACTAAGTAAATAATTGTTATGTGAATTACCCCCTGGGCTTCAATCTTGTTTAAGACTCACAAATGCTAATTCACTTACATGAACCAATGCATATTAAAACAAAGTTTTACATCAAAGACAATTAGAGTAAACTGCATACCAATCATTTCTGAACATAACTGCCAACTATAGAGCCGGCTTTTGAAGTCTGTCTTCTTAAAACCACAATGATCTAGCATCTATTTTATATAGAGAAAACACAGTTATTGCTACATAAAGTTTGAATTTGTTGCAAAGTGCTTATAAATTGTGGCCATTTAGTTCAGAAATTGTGCTTTGCATTTTACAAACAATGCTTTTTTTATATTGTATCTAGGTATATAGTGTAAATGTGTAGAATGCAAGGGAACAGTAATATACATTCCAGTATTTTCAAAAAACAAATACAAAAAAAAATCAAAAACTTAAAACTAGACTCACTTTGTATAATGTGGTTGTAACTTGTGACTTAACTCCCCAACTCCTTCAGTAAGGGACTTTATTGTAACTTAAACATTTTATTGGAATTTATAGCAAAAAAATAGGAGTATCATACATCATGTGAAAACTTCAAGTATGTATCTCTTGGACTTAGCAATAAGTATCAGTTTGTTACATTGGTAGCATAGGAGATTTACAAAGTCGGAATATCAAAGTACTGTAAGTAGGTGAACATAATGGTCCAATTTACATAAAGAATAAAAACCACAGGACGGTAATGAGACATGATGAGTCCAAATCAGTACATCATTAATACAGGTATGGGATGTGTTATCTGGAATGCTCAGGACCTGGGGTTTTCCAGATAAGGGATCTTTCAGTAATTTGGAAAAAAAAATCATTTAAACATTTACTGTATTAAAGGTCGAACTGTGAAATCTCCAAATATTTTCGATTTTTTTTCACTCAAATTTTTAGAGGAAAAAAACTGTTTTTCAAGATTTATTATATCCCGATGCTGCAAAAAGCCCAAATTTGAAAATCCGCCATCTCAGATCCGTCGAGGTCCTGTATAAGTCAATGGCAGAGGCACCAAACCGCAAGTTGAAGTTATGGTGGTCTGTGCTGGGGTTAGCTCCGAAAAATCAAGTGGTTCCGGAAAAAGCCCAAAAAATTTTTGCAATTCGAGTTTTTCCTTGACTTTATCAAGTGTTTACAAAATCCGATTGAATTGAGTTTTTTTACTAATAAAATAAAAAGTTCACGCAGGATTCCAAGAGTTAACACAGAAGCGCAGTGAAATGGGCAAGCAGAGTTTGGCAGCAGGAGATCAATATCAAGCAGGGTTCCAAGGGTTAAACAGGAGCGTGGTCAAATAGGCAATAGCAAGGTCAAAACCAAAGTTCAAGTATAATCAGAAATCACTTACTCAGTGTTTTTAGGAAAACGATGTCCGAGCACTGGAAGAAACTCTGCGACGAAAGAAATAATGTTGCCTGCGTCAATACGCTACGCCCAGCGAATTCCCTCCGCCGGCATCATGGCGCACATGTTGTGACGTCACTGGAACGCATCACTGTAACGCATCGCGCCGAAGAGCCACATCTCCCTGAATACAGGTGAGTACCTGACACGGGCATGTTGGTTTGGTCAAGTTTTTTTTTTATTAATATTATGAGATACATTTTAGTAAATAACCCCCTTAATAAACCCAATAGGATTGCTTTGCCTCCAGAAAGGATTAATTATATCTTAGTATCAAGAACAAGGTATTGTTTTAATATTAACAAGAAAAAGGAGAACATTTTTTAAAATGTGGAATTCTTTAATTAAAATGAAGTCTATGGGAGATGGGAGACAATGAGTTTCCAGATAACAGACCCTTTACCTGTATACAGTATATATATATATATATCTCAAGACAATATGCAGTAGTAATGGACTTAGTGCCTTTTAAGTTGTCCCAGAAGCAGTAAGCCATAGCAATCAATAAAGTGTTTGCTGTTGAACAGGTAACCAGTAAATGCTACCTGCTGATTGGTTGCTATGGGTTACTGCTCCTGGGCAAACTTAGTGCATTTTATTACATAACCCCAACTGGGTCTTAAAAAATCCTCCTACCTTCCAAACTAAATGTAAATAATGCAGTCATGTTCATTAGTGCAATTTTAGGCTGGACCTGCAATCACAACTTTTACCACAAATAATTATAGATCCTAGCTCAGCATCACTTGCCTTTAGGATTGACCACTCAGGGAGACAAGCCCAATAATTTGGGAGCCTACAATTTAGAGGTAGGCAAACAAAAGTCCCTAGAAACCAGGAAAGAAATTATTAACTTCACGTGTAAAAATGAATTCCCCTTAAATAGCAATTGGATTGCTCCCTGGATGATTACTACAAATTTTTTAAATATACATAGTTCTTGCTAGAAATGAATCATGTTCATATTCCAGGTGAGGTTTAAAAGCCTATTTGTCATTGCTCAGTTGGATTTTTAGATGCAATAAGTCATGTCAGCAATTTAGATGATGACCTTAGGTCTTTTTTATGGCTAAGCCATCTAAGGCAAATTAAATGCAATTTTGCTTTTTAGAAAGAAAAAAAAAAGGAACAAAAATGCTTATTAATAATGATAAAATAGATAAATTGTTATTATATAAGAATCAGCAAAGTACAGAGCCCAAAACAATCAAATCTTAAACTCATTTTCAGCCAATTTGCATCCATTTACACCTTCATTTGACTGCCACTGATCTAAATTACCCAATAAAAAAAGGTATGAATCTAATCATCACCAAGTATTATTCGAATGATTTGTGTTCATCTGATGATGATAATAATAAGGAAAAGGTGGTTATAATTGTTTCACAGCTTGATTAAATCAACCTGTTATCCACTTGAAAACTCAACATTTGCATTATATATATTAATAACACATTTAATCATTTTCCATTTTTATTGTTTGTACTGTATGCTATGTTGCTATTTTTCATGCAGAAAATGATAAAACATTTGTTAATGCAAATGCCTGAAATGGCCAATTAATAACAATGGAATAAGTGAAGAATTGCTATGGAATTGTAACATAATTGAACAGTCAGTGCACTAATGGGGCTGTAGCCAGCATTATATTGTGTAATTTAATCAATTTTATTTCTTTGATTTGTTATACACTGCATCTGTTTGGCTTCGACATAAGTAATAGGGCAAAGCAATTCACATAAACGATATTGATTGAGTAGGATTGCGCCCAGGGCCGGAACTAAGGGTAGGCAGAGTAGGCACGTGCCTAGGACTCAAAGGTGGAGGGGCGCCAGGCACGTACTTACTCCTACCCCATGTCCAGTCCCTTCTCTGCAGACCGCCTACTTGTTGTCATCTATGCTTGATAGCGCGTTGCTCCGCTCACGTGCACAAGCGTTTTTTCACGCATGCGCACAAGCGTCCTTTCGTGCATGCGCACAAGTGCCTATTCGCACACCAGTATCTATTCGTGCATGCATGCACCCAGACAAAAAAGCAGGATGCCTAGGGCGCCTTCTGGGCTTCGCCCGGCTCTGATTGTGCCTACTTGTGAAGTTGCATAGGGGTTATTTATTAAAATCCAAAAGTTAAAATCTCAAATTTTTTTTTCGTTTTTTTCACTATAAAACTTGAATTTTTAGAGGAACAAAAAACTCAAATTTTTCTACATTTATTATACCCCAATTCTGCAAAAAGCCTGAATCCCAAAATCTGCCATCTCAGACATTTCAAGGTTCTGTATAAATCAATGGGAGAGGCAACTATCTCAATTTGGTCTGTGCTGGGTTCAGCTTGAAAATCTGACTTTTTCAGGGTTTTCAGTCAAAAAAATTTAGGAAAAAAGCCCCAGAAATTCAAGAAATTTTGGAAAAAGCCTGAAAAATTTGAATGATTCGGGTATTCGCACAATTTTATTGATTTTCTCTGAAATCCAATTAAATTGAGTTTTTTATTAATACATAAGCTAAAATTGGGCAGGATAGTTTAGTTGTGTTTTTTTTTTTTTTAAATAAAATATGAGATAAATTTGGATTTTAGTAAATAACCCGGCATGAAAGTATTCTTGTATCACCATACACAGGATAGAAAGGCAACGACAATTCATAGGGTGGACTATAACAACTTTTATGATATGTATAACGAATAGTAAAAATATTTTAAAAAAAATTATATCTAATGATGTAATGTCTGATGCTTTGCCTTTACAATGAATACTTTACTTTGTATTAACCTTCAATAAACGTGTCTACTTTATATTATTCGAAACAGGATCCCATATCTTATCGCCTTATCTATGCATGTATATGTGAGTGGGAGAAGCATTAATTACGCTGAAGATAACGCCGCATCCAAAAGCTCTGATGAAAGATTAAACTCTGTGGACTACAATTTTATGAAATATAGTAGAAGCTATATTTGGATTTATGAAGCAATGACTTTGGAAAAATCATCTGCCTTATACAGTAAGTATTAATCAATATTTTACACAGAAAAAAAACCCCTAAAAACAGGTGTTCATTCTCTAACTGTCACTGGTCATGATAAGGTTTCAAAAAAACAAGAAGCCGTCGGTGGCATGTTAAGGATGGCAAATGGATTCTGAAATATTTAATCATATAAAGAAATGTTGTGCAAACACCTGCATAAATGATTTAAGAATCTTGGTTCTGAAGGGGAATTTTGAAACAGAAAACAAAATGAAAGTATGGGAATACAAATGAATGAATTGATGATTTATAGCTAATTATGTGGATTAAGAACTGTCTTCACCAAGTCTGAAACACAAACAGTTATTGAGATACTAGACTAACTGCTCACATGGAATTCCTTTTATTTCACACCCCATTAATCTAGCCCTAATTGATATTCAGCTTTTGATTTATCTTGTACCTTATCCAATGTCGGACTGGCCTGGTGGGACACCGGAAAAAAAAACAGTGGGCCCCAACCCTTAATGGGCCCCCACCAGACCAGACCCCTCTCACAAAGGGATTATACAAAAAATATTTTTTAAGGCACTGCGCAGCCACATTTGCACATGTGTGCAGCACCATTCATGCAGGCGCGTCTAACGCTGACTTCACGCAGGCGCAATGAGCGGCTGCTTCATGCTTGGGCTCTCAGTGCATCACAGTAGGGGGGTGGGTGATTCGGAAGGGGCCCTGGACAGTAGTCCCGGTGGGCCCCAGATTCCCCTGTCCAACCCTGACCATATCTCTTTGTCCCTGACACGTCACCCCGTGTATACGACTTAGTTAACACCTCACACAGAGATGGACATTCCTTTTTGTTGGTCATTTGATCTATAAGCTGAATGTTGTATATTTACCAGAGAACACCACAACTTCATTATATTCAACTTGAAAAAGGAACTAAGATGTTCTGAAAGCTTGCTATGATTATCTTAAACAAAGACCGGTCCGCAGTAGCCCCAGTAGTTCCGGCACTGGTGCCAATCATTTTATAATACTATAGCTAGCAGCTGTCTAAGGATTTGTTTGCTCAGTATTCACAGCTAGTGGAGCAAAGGGGGGATTGCAGGAAAGAGATTGTGTTTTTCATAAAAACATTTAAGATTTTTTTAATCAATATGTAATGGAAATAAGTTTCTTTTTTTAATGTAGAACTTGGGACATGGCTTTTATATATTTTCATTTTACATCCCCCCTTTAATAGTGTGATGTCATATATGGACATTGGTTGGCATAAATAGCAAATTTTAACTTTGTATAATTCAACCCTGACAAATGTCCCAAGCAGGAGCCCACACATTTATAAAATGTATGGAATAAAACACTTTATGGAACACAGATATATATATATATATATATATATATATATAAAAATACTTGCCGTCACTGCACTCACCACTCATTTGCGTCAAGGCTGGGTGCTAACCAAAAAATTATAAAGTCCAGTAGATGAAAGCACTCACAGCTCAGTTGTAAAGTTAAAGTTTAAAAGGTTTCTTTATTGAACCCACATCAGATCAACGCGTTTCAACCCCCACAGGGCCGTCATCAGGATCCTGATGACGGCCCTGTGGGGGTTGAAACGCGTTGATCTGATGTGGGTTCAATAAAGAAACCTTTTAAACTTTAACTTTACAACTGAGCTGTGAGTGCTTTCATCTACTGGACTATATATATATATATATATATATATATATATATATATATATATATATATATATATATATAATTTTGGTAGCTATGTTAAATTGTACACTGAAATAGAGCAAGGTCTGAAGACAGTTCTAAATTCTGGCAAAATGGAAATGTATAGAGTAAAGACAGAAATTGTTTTGTTCTAAGTGCAAAATATCTCCTCTTGAAATATTTGTTTTGTTCAAATTGCCTCCAATTTCTTGACATCACTTTGGGGGCCTGCTGTGCTGCTGCAGTGCAATTTCAAACACTCCTTGTGCTCTCCAAAAGTTCTTAGGGCTTTTCTGATAGGGATTTGCATATGCCACCATCAACCACACGCATTATTAAATAGTAAGCAATAAAAACCATAGAATTAATGTGCATATTCAAATAGCATTAAAACCTGAATTACTACAGTTCTGAGAAGGGCATCTGTTTGGTTTATCATATTTATATATGTTCTCACACTCAAATTTTCGAGTCAAGTTGGACTAGGGAGTTATTCAAGTTTGAATTAAATTTTTGAGATTTGAATAAAACCTTCCGAATTTCAATGGGAAACATCCAGGGATCAATTTGGACTTGTTTGCAGCCTTCCTGACATTCAATTTTTTTTCGAATTCGATTCACGTTTTTGGGTTGATCCTATTCACTTGAGTTTAAAAAACTAGATTTTTTAAATAAATTTCAATTGGTCGAATTTCAAATTCATGGGACTTTTTGGGAGTTTTAAAAACTCACATGAATTCGAAATTCGACCCTTGATAAAACTTGATAAATGTGCCCCCTAGCAAGTGTAAGCGTATGGTTGTACTATAACATTTAAAAAATATAAAGCAAATAATCTACAGTATAACATGGCTGATGCTACTGTAATGAGAAGAAATATGAAGCACTTTAAGTGCAACTCAACACAGTTTTGTATAGAACCTTAACTTTACTCTAATTGGTATCTTATTGCAGCCCAAGTGTTTGCTAGACCTCAGTTACCACTAATGATATGAAGAGGAAAAGTACCTTGATTTACTTTTAAAGAAACAACATTATGTATATGACCATGTTTATTATATAGACTTGAATAATAAGGATTTCTCTTCATTATTAAACCACTACTTTGACAATGTCCCATACTGTATATGGAAAACTATAGAAATGATCATGAATAGTGAATCTGTGCCATTTCACTTTGCTGAAAAATACGCAAATTTACTATAAAGTTTGCAAAATGGCAAAAAAAATTGCAAAACGTATTAAAGTCAATGGGAATCCGAATAATTTTAACACTCAACGATTTTATGAGCATGACTATTCTGTTTTTTTTTGTCATGGTGGATTTTTCACCAGTGAATTATTCGCCCATCACTAATCATGAATGTAATATTTAGGCGTTATACACATATAATAAGATTTAGCACATTCAAGATCGGGGTTTGATCACGATTTGAGTTTTTCCACGGCAAAATTACATGATTGTTTTCAAATTCAAGTTTTCCAATCTGAAATGTTTGAAACTTATTCATTAAAAAACCTAAAAGACTTAAAAAAAAACCTTCAGTATGTAAAAGCTGATGAGTTTCTGCAAAGTTCAATGGAACCTGTTTTTAAAGTTTAAGCTTGAATTTTTTCAGACTCATTTAAAATGAACAGAGGAGAATTATAGCGTGAATGACTTTTTTTCACATGATTTTAAAGCATCACGTTTTCAAGATCAAGATTTTCAAGTTTTCAGGTTTTTTCAAAGTTGTAAAAACTCAAAAATATTCAAATGACAAATGATCATAAATCACTTCTCTGAAATGACTGTAAAACTTGAAAAGAGAAAAATAAACACAGTCAAGTAGGTGCCGCAATTCACGTAAATCAAAATAGGAAAAGTTATTTTTTTCCTTGATCACATTTTTTGTCATAAGCATTTATAAAATAAAACCTACCAACATGTAGGTTTTACAAATAAAGGAAACAAACTGCTGTTGCCAAAAACATTATAATTCAGGCCTTTAGAGAATTCAATTTGATTATATTGCTTTACCAAGCACTGTATTCTATAATAATTTTCTATCATTCACCTTACAATACCTTTTAAATGGAAACTGATGAAAAACTAGAACAACTGAAAATATAGTGAAAAATATGTTTCAAAATATACCAGTTAAGAGATTATGAAAATTAAAAAATCATATCAAGCAAAGCTATGTATTTATCAAGATATCTATACACAAATGGAGAAGATGATAATTCTGGCAGGATATAGTAAGATTTATGCAATATGACTTTCATATGTGTAAAACATTTATATTGATCTATAAAAGAAGATTTGTTCTTGCTTGATCACCATTGGATTCTATAAAAACCCATTTAAGGCTCCTGCCTGCCAGCTGCATGGACTACAGAGATTTGAAATTGATCTGAAATTGATCTTTACAGATCCCATAAATGCTGTTGGACATTAAAGCTTGGTTTTGTGCAAATATGTTTCTATTAAACTTACTGGACACTGTTCTTGAATATAGAAACCACTATGATTCATGCATATGCACATCTGTTCTGTAATCTTTTACCGCACAAAAGGACAGATACATCACTGATGTCACTCTATACAATATGGCATAAATTATAATCCATATCATCCAAAGGTGACTAGGAGGGTAAGCAATGCAAACAAGTAATACCCGTACAAGAATTTGACACTGATCATATCTATATTTTTCTAATTGTGTAAAACCCTTATACACTTTACAATACCTTCCATTATTTCCAAACGCAGTTGTTAGATTCCTGTTACCATATTTCTGTAATAGTTTGTTGTGCCTCCTAATTGTGTTGTATAACCCTTGTATCCTAGAATTTATGATAAGAATTGGGTTTACAATCTCAGAGTCAGTGCGGGTTTTGGGGCAGCAAAGAGAACAAAGAGGTGGAGCAATCTTAATTTAGATATTTGCTGAGATGGCCTCAAATGTTCTACCATGTCACGCAATTTAAGTTGAATTGTAGTACTGTGATGTGTCATGTGATGTGATGTCAAAGTATTTGCTCCATCTTTTAAACCTGCAGTTCCTACAAGTTTGGTGGGAACTATTTATCAAAATAGTTCACATGAAAGTAGAGATAAAACTGTACAATTGGAAATGATGCTACAATGTTAATACTCAGCCGTAAGGTGGTCATAGATGTAACAATTATGATCTTTCTTGGAAAAGATCTTTCCAAGAAAGATTGTTTGTTTCAATACGCATGTGTAGAGCTTAATGGTCAGTTATACAGGTAGAAACAATAAAATTTTACCTGTATCTGATGATTCAGCACTAACGATGGCTGGGTGCCTTTAAAGGCACCCATTCAAAATTTTCTCTCCAGCCCATTCGACAAGCCGACTGATATCCAAATCTTCTACATGCATCGAATATCGTACAAAAATTTTTTGTACTATATTATCTGTGCGTCTACGGCCACCTTTAGATATGTTTTCTTTAAGACCAAAATTCTATTTAGCCTTAAATTGGATGTGATTTTAAATGAGGGTCCAAATTCACTAGCAGCCAATTTGTTTTGCTAAATAGTCATCAACATGACAAGTCAACATATAAGCCAGCAGAGTATCTGTCATTATTTACATGTGTAACTGTGTGATGTAAGCACTGAGCTGATTTAAAGAGCAAGAAAACCCATAACAGCACAACACGAGCAAACAGTAATCTACCAGATCCCCTCACCAAATGCTAGATTTATTCCACTAAAACTATAAACACTTTTATGACACCCCAAGGAAATTTACTTTAATTTATTTTTAGGGGGTTATTTACTAAACTCCGAATGCAAAAATCATGAAAAATTTGTGATTTTTTTAATAAAATCGGAAAAATCACAAATTTTTTAGAATTTATTTAACTCCGAGGATGTGAAAAGTCAGAATCTGAAAATCCAGCATCTCAGACCTGTCGAGGTTGCATATAAGTCAATGGGAGAAGTCTCAATGATTTTTTGATGTGCGTTGGTTTTTTGCAATACCCTAAAGTTTTTGGAATTTTTGGCAAAATTCAGAGTTTTCGGGTGAAAAATCCAAAAAAAAACGTGAAAATCGGATGAAAATATTGTGAAATTCTGATTTTTCACGATTTTATCCTGCAAACAAAATTTCCGAGAAAGTGTATAAATAAATAAGCCCAAAAAACCCGTGCAGATTTGGTCTGAGTTTTTTTCAGAAAATATTGATATAAATTCGGACTTTATAACCCCCTAAGAGTCAAGGATACCATTTTACTTCTGCAGGCATCAACCTCGAGGACAGCATTGTCACTCTAAGTATGCACACAATCACATCCACATACTCTGCTTAGATAATTAGATCTTGCTTTATTAGTTCTTTCATAGGTCTGTCTGCAGATGTGTACATGTGCAGAATTTTATACATATTGCACAAAAATGCACATTGCACATAATACTTGATTGTTGTGTCTCTTTGGGGGGAACGTACAGTACATATTTGGGAGGAACAGTAAGTGCGTATGCACTCTATTTAATATGCATTAACACATAACCAAGACTCATGTTGAGGGTTTCCTTATCCTTTAAGAAAAGCTTTAAGACTGACATTTATTAAATATCACGGTTAAACAGTAGCCTCTTTGTTAATGTTTGCAATTGCTTTATTGGCTGTTGCTTTGGAGCATACTGTATACTACATTTATACATAACGTTGTTTGATCAGGCCTACAAAAAATGTTACCTCCTTACATCTCACTCTTCTCTGACCTCCAGCAAACCTGTTGTTTTAAAGATAAGAAATATAAAAGGAAGATTTATGCACTGTGTACAATTCTTCCTGCTGTGGTATTTTTTTTTTTAAGCCAGTGGCATTACAGATGTATTTATATAAACACATACTTTTGCAAGGTATGTTGTTTTCTTCTTTTCCAAGGTAGTCTGAATTGTTAAAATTGATTTTCTCAATGTTGGCAGAGTATGACACTTAGCTATTATTCAAGCAAAATGTAAGGAGAACAGGCAGGCACACTCAAACACAGAGATACATAAATGCAGAAAAATTATTTAGAAATAAACTCTTATAGAAAAATTAGCCTTATGCATGTAATGTTTAATATGGGCCCTTAATCATAAACTGCATAATCTATTTATTATTAAGGATGCAGCAAATCCACTATATTGGGATTTGGGTGAATCCCAAATCCTTAGCGAAAAATTCAATGGGGTACAATGGACATATGGAAGTAAATCATGAAGCGGTGTAGTGCAACCACAACATCTCACCTCCACTGCCAGTTCATTCAGCAACAAATCAATGGGCACCAGGAGTTCTTTTAACAATAACAGAACAAGCTTTATTGTCCAAGACAATTGACTCACAGGGTTAAACTCACAAATCCACAGAGGTAGTGCAGCACATATACTTGGGGGAGCAAAACACATCACAACACTGATGAAGCAATGTGGAGAGTAGATACTTCCTTAGGATGTCTATCTTCACGGGCCTGCACCCCATACAGTAGTTCTTGGTTCAGGGAGATAAAATCGAAGCCTGATACCCTACTCGTTACTGCTGTCCCTTCACTAAGGCAACAGAGCCTGTCAGGAGTCTACTCCCACCTATCTCTTCTAGTAGAAGTCAAAAATCTGCTCTTTTTCTTTAATCCTGATCCTGTTAGTACAGCTACTAACCTTATCACTGACTAACCTCATTCACGGGGTCACTGCTCCCCAACTTCTCCAAATGTACAGGTCTCCTCTGGGGCAGAACCCTTTACTGAGGTCTTGTTTATCCCAAGCTCTTTTCCAATCACTATATTAAAGTTTGGCAGGAAGTGGTCATAACAGTACTGGCAAATAACACCTTGCAGACTCACCTTGCATATCCTAATAACCCATAAAACCCATAGGTTCAAGAAAGTGGGAGAAACATTACAAGAAAAATTCAGTACAACAAGAGAATGTTTAAATAAAGTCCTCCAAGAGGTTTTCTCATTCGAGGAATGTCCCATCTCTTACAAGTAAAGGACACAATCTCAGATCACCATGCCATTTAATGTTTGCAATGTTTTAACCAACACATAAATTTTGCTAGATGCTCGTTTTTTTTGCTCAACTCCCTAGGATTTCTAGAGATTCTATTTTTCTTTATGTCATTCTTGTTTTTATTGACTTTAAAAATATCGTTCACCACTTGGAGTCTTTCCCATTCATATTAATGAGAAATGTACAATTATAGTAAATGCTAGTGCTGTCAGGAAGGGAATGCTCACCTTTTCCTTTTCAAGTGATCCCTTCCTATAAGCGCCATAGTCTGAGAGATGCAATTTTCAACCAAATGAATAGAAAAAAATTTTTAGGTGGGGAAAGGAGTTTTTACCACCACAATATTTCTTGAGAGTGTCAAACCACTCAACTTGATGTTCATAAAATGTTTGTTTTGCCATAAAATGTTAACATTTTAAAATTGTGTTATATAGAAAAATATACACTACACAATTTTTATGTGTAATCTTTTATGTTGTTACCAATGCATGTACAGTTTGTTGTTATAGAAAGACTATAAAAACTGCACTTTAATTCATGTCTATCAAAAAAGGTAGATACAAATGAAAGAAATAAAAAGGCACAATAGAAACACGAGTACAAGAAGTAATTTGCAAAACCACTTTTTAGCTGATACAAAAATAGTATATGTGATAAATAGGATAACAAATCACACACAAAATGCTGTAAAAAAAAAAAGCATAAAAAGCATCCAATTGTTCATTGTTAATACGTCCAATTACTAAACAGCATTAACATAAACTTAACTTGGGCACATTTAATTAGCTCGAGTGAAGGATTAGAATGAAAAATACTTCGAATTTCGACTTCGACCATCGAATTGGCTACTTCGACTAGGACTTTGACTTCGTATCGAATGATTTGAACTAAAAATCGTTCGGCTATTCAACCATTCGATAGTCAAAGTACTGTCTCTTTTCGAAAAACTTCGACCACCTACTTCGCCACCTAAAACCTACCGAACACCAATGTTAGCCTATGGGGACCTATTTTCTGATCGAAGAAAAATCGTTCGATCGATGGAGTAAAATTCTTTTTATATTAAAATATCGAAGTCAAAGGATTTACCGCATTTCGTTCGATAGAAATGATCGAAAGGAAAAACTTTTGAGCGAACGATTAAATCCTTCGAATCAAACGATTCGAAGGATTTAATCGTTCGCTCAAACGTTTTTCCTTTCGATCATTTCTATCGAACGAAATGCGGTAAATTCTTTGACTTCGATATTTTAATATCTGATATTATCAGAATTAAAATTTGTGTAGTTTAAAGGTTTTATCAACCACCACTAAACTCACATAAAAAAATATGAATGTCTACTCATATATTAAAAGATCCAAATATAAAAAGAATAAACAAATATAAACACAAAACAGTTTGAAAAACTTGAAATACTTGTTAACTCTAAAACATAAAAAAAAATATTTTACTTTGTACTTTAACATCAGATTTTTTTTTTTTTTTTTTGCTTACTATATAGTGACAATTTTTTGTTTTAAAGCCATTCTTCCAACGCAAGATTTTTATCATAAAAAGTTAGAATCTTGAAAAAAATATGAACATAAATCAGCCCCACAGAAGGCTTACAGATTATGGGGGTTATTTATCAAGGTCCGAATATCTGAACCTTAAATAATTCTTCATTTTTGGAGCAAAAAAAACTAAGAATTTTTCGAGATTTATTAAAGTCCGATGATCTAAAAAACTCATTTAAAAGCTCTCGACATCCTGTATAAGTCGCTGAGGAAGGTCCTAATGTCTGTGTTGACATCCATAATGATATCTGATGATTTCAACATTTCTGGGCAAAAAACTCTGAAAACTCAAAAAAAATCGTAGTTTTTGCAAAAACAATTCGGAGTTTTCAGGGTAAGCTACGAAGTTTGCCCGGCCCTACTTTTTCAGACTTTTTTCTTCATAAATAAGGTCCATTCGAGAATTCGGCGTTGCTCAGATTTTTAACTAAGAAATACTGAGATAAATTCGGACCTTGATAAATAACCCCCTATATGTGTAGGAATTTTATTAAGGTTTTTACATTATAAGTGTGGGTAAATTGCAGATACACTGATGTGTAATATAGTTTCTGGAATGTAGTTTATCAACATTTTTGTCTATTTTCTGGTACATTTCTCATATGTTTTATATAAATTTTACTAAGGTGACTTTGATTTGAAAATAAAAAAAGAAATGCAATCTCTTTTATCACAGCCCCTTGCACCAAGATTACCGTCATGCAAACAAAGAGAAGTAGAAACAGCAGAGGACAAACAAAGAGAGATGACAACTATCATTAAATTTACCACAATATTTGGTAAGCATTGAACCTTCCTTTCCCTTCAATCATTTTTAAGGCTCGATCAGATCATGAGAACAACCCCATTCCACGGGCGCCTGATAAAACACCTTAGAACTTGAATTTAGTTTAGAACCAAAGCTTTAAAAAATACATGAAATATTGACAGTTATATGTATCATTATTTTAACTAGGGGCTTCTCAGTAAAAAGGGACTTTAACTCTATATCATTAATGCATCTTTCATGTTGAATTCACATATAAATACAGGAAATATTTTTAGATTAAGCCAATAATGGATTAACATTTAACAAAGTTTGTCATTATTAACAATTATTTAACATCACATATTTTTAAGAATTTACAGTCTTATAATCTTATTTCAGGGACCTTTTCGTATTTAATTCTTTGAAAATAATTTTGCACTCCCTCTGAGAAAGTGCAGTTGCCATAAATATTGTTGACAAGACATGGATTTCTTAGACTGAACACTTTTATAGATTAGTGAATTCTTTCAGGTAGGCCATAAAAGGAGAAGGTGCTTTCCAGAGATAACATATCATGACATTTAATCAGAAAAGCAAGACCATACTGCAAACAGAAAATTATATCAATGGAACAGCAGAGTGTTGAAAAATTATGAACATAGCCATTTTATCTTATTTCTTGACACTTAGGTAAAAGGAGAGAATTGTCACACATGCAATAGAAGGTATTACCACGCAATGTATTCTAGTAATAACATTATTCTAGTAATAACATTATACAGTCAAGGATACAAGGATCTTTCAGCAAAATACATAACTATAATTAAACCTATGTGTATGGATGAATTTGCATTTAATGCTGTTCTTCCCCCCGTGTATACTAGCAAAGTGAAAAAATTTGTTGTGAAAAAAAATGAGTTCAGAAATATTAAGTAACACAAATGGATAAAAAAAATGTTGAGCAGAAATATTCACAAATGGATCAAACAAATGTTGAGCAGAATATTTTAAATATATGGCCTTCTGTACATGTGATGTGCATCAATGGGGGTACACAGTGCACCAATGGGGTGCTGAAAATAGCATTCACATCAAATTAAGTACAAGATTAGTTGGCGGGTTCAAGCAGTATGTGGAAAGAGCCAATAGATCCTTGAAGTAGAGATTTAGTATGATTAAAGAGAGATTGAGTGAGAGTTTAAGTGAGAGACAAGTGCCTTGTCCTAATGGCTATAGATGCAACTGGGGGGGGGACAATAATTGAAGGTACAGTAGATATCAGCAATAGTCAAACATGTTATATACTCTCTCATAGTGGAAATTTTAAAAGTATTGAAGCTCTGTTGGCAGGACCTAGAAGAGGGAAGTTTATTGGATTCATACTGTACCTTAAAAACAAGGGTCCCTAAAGCCTACATTATTATTGGAAGAACCGTATTCTGCTCTATTGATTAGGAATCCTGTGTGGACTTATTTCAATGTCTAAAACTTTGATATTACCTCTCTTAATCAGCTCTTGATGTGTTTTTTTGGGACTACTTGACCTTCAATATTTATAAAAGAAATCTATGTCATTTGTATATGTACAGTATGTACAGGTATAGGATCTGTTATCCAGAAAGCTCCGAATTACTGGATTGTCTCCCATAGACTCCATTGTATCCAATTTTTGAAAATGATTTCCCTTTCCTCTGTAATAATAAAATAGGACCTAGTACTTGATCCCAGCTTATTGGGTTTATTTAATGTTTAAATTATTTTTTAGTAGACTTAAGGTATAAAGATCCAAATTACAAAAAGATCCATTATCTGGAAACCCCAGGTCCTGAGCATTCTGGATAACAGGTCCCATACCTGTATGTACTTTATAAGGCGCTAAAAATGATACACAGGGCCAGGGCCGGAACTAGGGGTAGGCAGAGTAGGCAAGTGCCTAGGGCGCAAAGCTGGGGGGGGCGCCAGGCACGTACCTGCTCTGACGCCTACCCCATTGTCCAGTCCCATCTCTCCCTGACTGCCACGAATATTTTTTTGTAATAATGCGCAAGTACTTTCGTGCATGCGCACTCGAGCACACTTTCGCGCATGCGCACCAGAGCACGGTTTCACGCATGCGCACCCAAGCACGCACTCAGCCGGCGCCATGCCCGGCCAGGTTGCCGGCTCTGCACAGGGCTGTACAATCTTACAATGTACAAAAGTACACACAGGGAGGACAAGTATATGTGTATGTGTATCTTAAAGAAGTATTAATACGCAGAGATTAGGTGGCATTTGGTAAGAGATACAGTAGGAAGGAGGTTCCTGCCCCATAGAGCTTAAAGTCTAAGTGGGCAGGTAACATACAGGCACAAATTAAAGGGCAAACGTGCACAAGGATTTGGTATTAGCCCTTTAGTGCCAGGACTAAACTAGGCTAAATAATGTTCATGCTCCAAAAGGTAGAATCTTGGGTTTTTCTTGAAGAGATTTGATTGAGTGTTCGTTACAGAGGAATTTAGGGATTGAGTTTCAATGGTAAGGCTGCGCAGCAAGATAGAAAGGTTTATGATGAGAAGTGGCAGTGGGTGTGGATGGTGTAAAAAGATGGTAGCTCTGAGAGGAGTCGAAAAGATGGCCAATAACGTACAGTGAATAGTCAAAAAATGTAGTGAGGAGCAGACGAGGGAAGGGCTTTGAATGTTAGCAAAAAGATTGTATATGCTATTCTTTACTTAACAGGCAGTCATGCTAAAGATTTTAACTTTGGCTCAACTAGGGTCTACAGGGATAATGCACCATGTTTTTGCCCACAATGCAACTTTCTACCATTTCACAGAGGTTTTCAAATGTAAACATGCGCATCCTATTCTAGAGACCAGAGGCATATTTACCATATAGGCACTTGAGGGCCTGTGACTAGGGTGGCATCTTAAAAGGGGCTGCCCTTGGATGCCCCCCTCCCACACTTCCCCTGCTGCCAGATAGTTTCCTATCAAATCCATTAGCAGAAGTAGGGGTTCCTGCAGCAGCGCACGGCAGAAGTGATCTCACACGCATGCGCGTTGTGCCTTGACATCACATTTGCCAATGACACACACATGCACAAATGTGCATTCTTAGGTCCAGTGCCAAGGGCAGTGATGGAGAACTATTATGTTACCACGTGACTAAAGCTTCTAAATACAGAGTTCCTCTTGCAAGGAGAATGCTGCATTCTGTATCCTGCACTAGATGCGCTAGATGTGACTTGTGCCTGCGATATCTGCAAGAGTACCTCTGTCCCTAGCAGATTTCAGCCAGTGATCTTAGAGTATACAGGCACTGAATGCAGCTTTAAATTGCTTGCTCATGGGTTAATATTTGGAGAAATAATATTATTATTTTATTCCATGCATTTTTAGTATAATTTTATATTAAAAGGTTGACTTCTATTTTAATTTTAGTGCAAGAGGTTCTGCATGATTTTACATTATATCAATTGAATTGAATGCATTCATGCTTATAATTTCTCCGTTCCATCTAAATTCTATTGTCACAGATGGTTTGTTTTACATAATGCAGCACTGTTTATCTCGTAAAGTAAAAGAGCAGCAGGTCCACTTAATTAAGAAGCTACAAATAAAACCCACATCCCTTTATGAATGAAAGAGGAGTAAATATATTGTATTTAAACCATTAAAATAGCATTTAAAACAATTTACATATATTAAATACTTTGTTCCATCTCATTCAACAGAAAGGGCAATTTAATTATTTTTCACACCACTAAAGAGGCAACCAACGCTTTATTATTCTTTCATATACTGCTGTGTGTTCTGCAGAAAGTAGGTATACATTACACCTACTGTGCCTCTGAACTATAGTAGCATTGGATTCCAAACCTTTATTTTCTTGAAAACATTTTGTGGGGCTTGAGCAGTATGAAATATAATTTTTTACACTCTCTGGCAGGGGCCCCCAACCTTTTTTTTACCTGTGAGCCACATTCAAATGTAATAATAGTTGGAGGGCAACACAAGCATGAAAAGTTTTCTGGGTGCCTATTATGGGCTATGATTGGCTATTGGTAGCTCATACTGTATGTAGGTTGGCAGCCTATAGGAGGATCTGCTTGGCAGTACACCTGGTTTTTATGCACCAAAACTTGCCTCCAAACCGAGAATTCAAAAAGAAGCACCTGCTTTGAGGCCACTGGGAGCGATAGCCAATGGGTTGGTGAGAAACATGTTGCTTGTGAGCCACTGGTTCAGGAACACTGAATATTCTGGTATGCCACAGATATTTGATAATCCTTGGGCACTGCCTTTTGGCTATGTATAGCAACAATAGGGCTTCCTTTTGCACGTCAAAGCAGTGCACAAAGACAAAGTCCTACACTTTGACATACTGATAAACAGAAAATTGTCTGATAAGTGTTGATGACATTATGACGTCCATTTATCAAAGGTCGAATTTCTAATTCATTTGACTTTTTTGTAACTCTAATAATAACTCTAATAATACTTGAAATTCGATTGGGAGGTTATTTGATAAAAAAAATTGAACATCTAAAACTCAAACTAATATTACCGACCTAAAAACTCGAATAAAATTCAAATAAACTCAAATCGAGTTTTTGCTACAAAAAAAACTTGAATGTTAAGATGGCTATTAAAATCTTCAAATAGAAGAAGTCACTGGACCTCTCCCATTGACTTATTCATGAACTCAGCAGATTTTTAGGTGGCGAATAGTCAAATTCGAATTGTTCAAGGTTTGATAAATCTCGATTTCTGAATTTTAATTAACATTCAAATTGAGTTTGGATTATTCCCAATTCAAATTTGAGAGTTTTGACCAAAAAAAAGAAATCAAAAATTCAAATTCAAACTTACAATTCGAACCCTTAATAAATATGCCCCTATATGTAGATAACTGCACAACATATTTCACATTTAAAATTAAATTATTCTTGTTTAAGATACAGGTAGATGTGTCATTATCACAGGGACAGTAAGGGGTTGATTTATTACACTACGATTTTTTCTGTTCGTTGTTTTCTGGACAAAACCTCAAATGTTTTGTGGAAAAAAACGTAACATTTTTTGTGGAAAAAAAGAGAATTTTTTGAGATTTATTATACCCCGGACCTGCAAAAGGTCTGGATCCGAAAAATCTGCCATCTCAAATCAACCAAGGTCATGTAGAAGTCAATGGCAGATGTCCCTTTTACAATTTGAAGATTTCGTGGTCTGGGTTTCATCAGATAATCCTGAAAAATTCATGGTTTTCGGGTGTTAATCCAAAAAAATCTAGCGATTCATGCAGTAAATCTGAAAAATGAATACGTTTCTGGTTTTTGCTCTGTTTTATCGAGTTTTTTCCCGACCTGATTTTTTTGAGTTATTTTATTTATAAATAAGTTAAAATCATGGATGGGAGATTGTTGAGCTTGGTTTAATTAAAATATGAGATAAATTCAAGTTTTAGTAAATATGTTAATAATGTAATTCCCTGGAGATATAGGCATATGTCAGTTATGTTTTTATATTTCTAACACCCACATCACATTTTGGAAATTTGAACCAAGTATGTTTACATTTTTGGCTGCTTTCCAGGTGAATATGTAGTTTTCATTTGTATGTCACCAAATCCCAGTGGACTCACTGGCTATTTAGGTTCAGCCAATCATAATTTGTTCTTATAAGGCTTTTCACTTCCCCATCCCTGGGCCTAAGCAGAAACCATGGGTCATTTGGACCCTAGCAACCAGATTTCTGAAATTGAAAACTGGAGAGCTGCAGGATAAAAAGCTAAATAAATCATAAACAACAAATAATAAAAAATCAAATACATTGTAAATTGTCTCAGAATATCACTCTCTACATCATACTTAAAGTTAATTTCAAAGGAAACAACCCCACTAATGCAACTGCTAATTCATATTATCATAACTTTGATGCAATTTCACTGAAATTCTCTTGGCATTATTTCCAGTGTTCGGCGTGTGAGAGGTAACTGCGACTGATTCTTTAGATGCAACTGCACTGTACCTATTGACGCAGGGTTCAAAGGGAACCCTGGAGCTACCCCTGTGTTAATAGTTGCAGCAGCGCTTGATTTGGAATAGGAGGCAGCAAGGACTGAGGCAAAAAGGACTACTGAATACTGCAGATATATAAAGCACACAACCTTAGCATTCATGCCACTGCTCATTTGAACTCCTAAAAGGCATGGTCTACTGTGTTTTGGTTCTCATGGGGGTTTAGGTTAGAAACATAGTTACATGTTATTTTAGATTTCATTTACGGTCCACAAATAATCACCAGGTGAGAAAGAATACAATTTTGCGTGTCTGCATCTGCATCAGATGAAAATTACACATGTATTTGTGTCTCATTGTTTATGTATTAAATATGTACCTGGGTTTCTATGTTTCATTGGGATTTGGAACAAAGAATACCAGTAGACAAAGACCGAAGAAGAGTTTGGCTGTTTTTATACATTGACAAGGTAGGGTAATACAATATTAATTTAAATTCATGTGTCCATTTTAAATTGCTTGCAGCCCTTCTTGCAACATTTCCCTTACATATGATGACGTTTTTATGATATTATGTCTAAAGGTATATATAAGGTATTGCAAGAAATCATGCATTCACCTTTTCCTTTAGTATCAATGTCACGTCTAATCATTTCAATAGTGTGCTATCTTTTGCTAATGCAACTGGATATTGAAATGTAAGGCTTATCAGAAGGTCAAGAGACTATTGCCAGGAGTAAAGAATTGCTATGGGAGATGTATATTATAAGATCAAATGAGACAAAGCGACAATCATGCTTTTCTCTCTGTTTCACCAGCTTTTGATGTATCATTAGAGAGAATTCTCCACTGCACAGGAGATCACAGGAGACATGTCATGGTTCAACAGAAAAAATGTCAAAAGGAGAATGATGTGGAGCAGAAACTTGCTGGATATTCTTTACAGCCAGGAAGTATGAAAGTGCCCTGTCCTGTAATACTGAAAGATTTTAGTAAATAACAGAAAAAGAGCGAGAAAAAAGACAAGTTGTTACACAAATAGCTTGACTTTGCAGAAAGCAAAGGCAAGACTGAAAAGGAAGATTTAAATATGAAAAATAAGTAAAATTAAAAGACAGAGCTGGGAAGCTGAAGTCGTAAGAAAGTTGCATATGCCTGTTTTGGTAATTAACGATGAAAAATTGCTATCTTAATTTAGTGAAAATTACAGTATTTCAGTTTATGGAATGTACTGTACTGAACAAAGTTCTCTGAATATGAATGAGAATATGCATCTTGACAGGCATGGTCCATATTCCCCTTTATGTTACTGAGCACAACAGTACAAATCAAGCTGTTTCCCAAATAGTTTACTCTAACAGACATGCAGATAGTTACTAAACTTTAGATCATCATTATAGCCCAGAATTCTTAAATATTTCAGAGATCAAGTCAGAGACAGAATTTTATTGTGAGCAAGGGGTAAAAGATTAATATAATATGCAGAATGAAATAGGAATAGTTACGGCATCTGTTATACAAAATGTTTAGGGTTTTTCACATAAGTTTTCTTCCCCTAGTTTGAGACCCAATACATAAAATCTATTGGAACTGAGCATCAACACCAATACAACCATATTACTGCCAAGGTGGCTTCATGGTTGGTTGGGTGACATCTCTTAGGAGGCATTAGGACTAGTGATGGGCGAATATGTCCCATTTTGCTTTGCTGAAAAATTTGCGAATTTCCTGTGAAATTTGCAAAATGGCAAATAATTCACAAAGCGTGAATTTTAACCCTGGCGTCAATTTGCTGGTGTCCAAATCTACACTGAGGACAAACCCGACACCAGCGACAATTCTTTGAAACTTTGACACAGGCAAATTTTCGCTGCAAATTCACAAATTTATCAGTCGTCGACGAAACGTTGAAATTTGCCGCAAATTTGCCCATCACTAATTATAACTAATTTATAACTACAAGTATAGCTGCAAAGTGCTAGATTCAAGGTTGGTGTATTGCACCTAAACATGCTCCCTGCAGTGAGTGCCATTGTGCTATTTAGCATGCATTTATTAATAGCAGTTGAGTGCATGGACACTATCAATTTCATGTCGAACAAAGAGAAGTACCACTCTATTAGGAGCACGCAGTATCGTTGGCATAAGGTTGTGTGGATAACAATTTCTTTTCCAGCAGCATAA
This sequence comes from Xenopus laevis, assembly GCF_017654675.1. NCBI lineage: Eukaryota > Metazoa > Chordata > Amphibia > Anura > Pipidae > Xenopus > Xenopus laevis. The sequence continues at coordinate 46,757,216 of NC_054375.1, forward strand.
TGACCCTAAACAAGCATTAAAAGCGGGTTGAGTCCTGTTTATTTCCAAGGAGTACTGACTTGCATGGTCAACTTTTATTTTCTTATAATGGTGGAAAATTATATAATCATTTGAAATTGTTAATTGTGGTGTACTTGCAATTTAGGGTTTTTGATTGTTCTGTATTTTAAAAGGAATTCAATGAATTAGTTTGTTGCCTATGTTATGTACAATTGAAACGTATTTTGTGAAAAAAAACACAGGTGAATACCTGCTTGAAGTTGCCCACGCTGCCAATGTCTTTCAATTTAAAAAAAATATACTACCACTTCTGCCATTTAAATGAATTTACACAATATAAATCTCTGTATATACTGTACATTAGAAAACATTCACAAACACACTTACATATATACACTTACATATATATATATATATATATATATATATATATTGTATATATGTGTATTAGTTTAACTTATTTGCATCTTGAATGGTCATAAAATTCCTTGAAATTATTACTTTTTTTACTTTGCATAAATTCTTTTCAAACGATGCACCAATCAGTACAACATTGCTATGGAAAAGGACACATCTTATTTACAAATAAAATGCCATGTTCTTTCTCGTTGCCTTGCGTTATTCATGAATCTGCATTTAAATATGGGCCATGCAGTATCTTTTCTTTCAAAAGAAATTCTTCCTGGTCACACATCTCACAGACTAATCTAAAAAAGAGTTCTGTCTACAGCTGATGTTATCACAGAAAATCATCTCTTCTTTCAAGTTAGGTTCGATGTATTCAATGAAGAGGTGATCTGATAAATGGCAGCTGCTGAATTGAAGCTCAAGCACCAATCAGCTCTGAATGGATGAATTGCTATGGCCAAAAAGAGTTTACATGGAAGTCGATTTAATGCTTTCAATAGGCTAGAAATACCTGTATAATCACGCTACATTTTCAAGATGCAACATTAAAAAAATATAACCTACTTAACAGTTCCTATTCTATACACCACAAGGGCATGCTCCTTTTAAAGCACAGCTTGTTACTGCTAAAGAAACACTAAAAAAAAAGTTTCAGCATAATTATTGCCATTTTCCAAATATTTTATACACACATAAAGAGAAATTATCCTTTTTTTACATATGACATCTGCAGACTTTCTGTTTAAATAGAAGATGTAATGATCATAGCTGCAATGTTGTTAAAAAAGCTGTTATTAAAGGATATATATTTTATACATCAAGAATTTTCCAGTGAATTATACTCTTTTAAATATAGAAGGAAAGTGCTCAAGTAATGTTTAGGGCTGCTTTATTGAAAACCCCTATTAGTCCTGTCTGTTTGTTCCATTTCCAGCTGCCTTCTTTTCCAGGCTGTGCAGGAGAACCGGCAGCACTGTTGGATAGGAACAGTTAGGCTGACATGATAGGGAACTGAAGCCTGTCTTTGCTTGTGTGTGTTGTTGTGATTGGCTATCCCCCTCCTACCGTGCTTCTGGCAGAGACCATTAGGATACGCCCACCCCTTGTTTGAAACAAGGACAGAGAGCCTAGCAGATTTATAAGGAGCTCCAATAGGGCCATTCTTGAAGCTGATAATTACTGAAGCTGATTCATTTAGAATAGAATATTAATAAATAGGCCTCTATGTCTCTGTCCGCTCAGTCCTTGCTGTCTTCCATTCCAGATTGAATTGTACCTACTGATGGAGGGGAAAACCATGCACTGCATCAACCACCACAGTGCACTTGTACAGAAAGAATAGGGCACACAAACACGACACATGCCAGAAATGATGCCAACCAGACATATTATTAGCACAATTGTGTCTGATTCACGATAATTGCACTCGTTTTTATGCATCCACCGCAATTACGTTAGGGCACCCTGTGAGGGGGTGACTGGTGGCCCAGGATTTTGCATGACACAACCACAATTTTGTGTGCTATATGGGCCACTCACATGCAGTAAATGTTTTAGTTTCACATATAATTCATTGTCTTTAATTCTGCTAAACCTTTTCACTATAACTCTTTTAATCTGTAACATTTCTATAAGGTGTCTTCAGTCACCAGTGCCATAACCCTATTCCTGCCAACAACTTTGAATTGTTCTGGTCGAGTTTTTAAAGGGGGAAAACTCAAATTTTTAGAGGAAAAAACATGAAGTTTTAGATTTATTATACCCCAAAGCTGCTAAAAATAGAAGCTGAAAATACTCCAGCTGAAACCTGTCGAGGTCATGTAGAAGTCAATGGCAGATGTCCCTGAAGATATTTCTTGACATAGTGATCTGCGACGGTTTTTATACAATAATCTGATAAATTCGAGTTGTTGCAGTGACAATTTGTTAAAGTTTAGTTTTCGGAGAGTCAATTCAAAAAGTTCGAATTGACAGACAGTTTTGTTGCAAAAAAATTTCGCACCAAATGTTTCAAGCTGATTTTTTTTATTAATAAGTTAAATTTGTGGATTTGATTTAGGTTGAATTTGTTTTAATAAAAAAAAAATGGGATAAATTTGAGTTTTAGTAATTAGCCCCCTACAAGTTGCACTCCGAATCTTGCAGCACCAGTTTTTCAAAATACAACTAAACCTGCAGATGGCAGGAAAAGGGTTAAACAAGTCTTTCAGATTTGAGATGAATCGGAATTATAAATCTGTATCTCTGAACACTAGCCATACATTGATACAGCAGCACTGTATCTTTTTTATCCCGTTTTGAAATGAAATATAGAATAGGATACAAGAAAGAAGAAATGGAAAAGTAGGACATAAAATAAAATCAAGCCAAGCCGGTTCTTTCGTCACAGGATTTAATTTGTTTCTCCAGACAGATAGTGAAATGCTAAATAAAGTGCTGTACAGGATGTGCCTTTCCAATAATGATAGAGTATAATGCAGTGCAATGGAGAATGCTGTAACTGCTAAATGATGGCGTCTGATTAGTAGAGAGGAAGATGGCTAAAATGGGAGCCCACTAAATAATGCTTTAAAAATCTTTCCACAAAAATAAATCAGCTCCAGAATATACTGTATATGAAATAAAATGTGACTGGGAGCCTAATTTGATCAGAGATGGCAGACATATTGTTCGATGATATACATACACATATATAAAATGTTTGTGCAGTTGTGCACCATTCGAATTTTTCATATCATTAGGGATAAGCACTTTTTTCACAATTCTTATGCTAGTGGTCTGTTTTGCCGGAAAAGAGAGACTGCGTATGACATTCCTACATTAATGTCTATGAATCAGAAGTATTTCACTGCCATCTGCCAAGTGTTAATTCGAGGGAGAAGGAAGCCTGCAGTCATCTCAGTGCACCTTCCAGACTGGCCCAACAAAAACGCCTTAACCTCATTGTAATTTCATCTTTCTGTTGACTCAAATGCACTTCAGTGAAATTTTGTGATTTCACAAATTTTGATGCCAGTGAAAATCAAATTGGTGTGGCTTCAGAGGGGGGGGGGGAGGAATGGCCGCATAACGATATGATCTGCGCGAATCCCACAGATCCAGTCCCTTTTCGCGAGTGAGATGGGGAAACCAAACAGACGTAAAGGTGACAAAGACAAGTCGCAGGCGGTAAAGTTATCGGCAGTGAATTCGCTGGCAGTGAAGTCACCAGTGGTGTTTTTAAATTCAGTGATATGCCCGGCATTAAAGTGGCAGCTTTACTCTGGGGAAATGCCGGCAGGCGAATTGTTTGAAAAAAAAAAAAAAAGTTTGTGACAGCATTTGAACGTTACATGATGAGACAAAGGAGGATGCGGATTCGGACACAGATGCCCCTAGAAAGCTCTCTGAACAAGAGAGTGTATGTGAGGGTAAAGAGAACAGACTATATCTGACCCAGAAAAATCATTTTGTTATTACTAAAAGTAAATTGGTGAAGAATAGTTACAAAGTTTGCAGTTCCCCGTACACTTAGACCAGAACTTCAATGGTGTCTGAATGAGACAATTTTGCATGATGAATCTAGGAAAAAACAAATTAGTACTTACATTGTTCAAACAGTACGAACTGACTCCACGCCAGACTCCGGCAACTTTTTGGGAGTCAGTCAAATGTGTAACTAAAGGTTTCCTGATATCAATGAGCAGTAATTTAAAAAGGAGAAAGAAAAGGATATTAGTACACTTATAAAAGAGATCGCTGTTCTACAACAATCCCATAAAGAAACTTTGGCTTTAGCCACTTTATCCTCTTTGAAAAGCAAGAGAATCTGTTTAAAAAGCCTGCTAAATCAGAAAGTTTACATGTGAAGTAAACAAAAATAATACGAACTAGGGGATAAATGCAAAACATTTTTTGCTAACACAATTAAGGGGAGAATCAAATTGTTCCATTCATTTTCAATGAGGCTAAAACACTTTAATGTTTTATTGAACTGGGACAATACATAAATAAAGTTGTTAGAGAATGTTTCCTTTGACTTCTATACAACTTTGCCATCTTTTACCAAGTTTTTTCTGAACTTTTCGCAGACTTAATAAATCCTGAATATTTGAGCACCAAATTCACATTTTGTGCCACTTTTTTCTTGGAAAAATGCAAAGTTCCATTTTTGCTAAATCTGCCCTTTAGGGTATGGTGATTCTAACTACACATATATCCCTTATCAAGAAACCCCCAGGCCAGAGCATTATGCACTAATAGAATATTTAGGAAACATATTTTATCCTGACTAAAAAGTATGACTGTATACAAGAAATATTTTCCTTAGGAAATGCCCCTAAATTGCACAAAATGTGTTTGGAAAACAGACTACAGTATGTGAAAAAAATCAGTTGCCACTGAAAGTATTGAAGCAACATCCCCTGCAGAGGCTATAATAATAGGGCACTTGTTTGTTGCCATTGGACAAAAATAGCTGGAGGTCAAATTCACTGGACATTTCTTGGTCCGTACAACAAGAAGTTTCTCCTGAGCTGCTATCACATTGATCAAGGATAAAACTGGAAATGGAAACATTTCAGCTGCTGCCAAATATTCAGGAAAGCTAATCTATATGTGGATAAAGGTAAATTATGTAGTACTTGAATACACGTTATTAACATGAGTAAAGCCAAAAGCCAGCTATAAATTTGAATTGTAAAAGTATAATTACTATATACAGGAATTTCAACAATCCTATATTATGAGCAGTAGTCCGTTAACTCTTACTAATAATAGGTTTAAAAAGCACTTTTACAATTAATAGCTGTGATCTCTATAGTGTCAGAGCTGCAAATAAATTAGGTATTTTTCTTCTTCCATGATTGCAACTGTATGACAGTACATGTCTTATTACTGGTTTTGTAATTATGAATAATTAAGTCTAAGCTGCAAGCAAAGAAATAGTATCTGGCGGTAGAGCAAAAACTGTGTAAGTTAGAATGTTCCAGTGAATATTAGAATGTTCCAGTTTGTAGGTCCTACAGCTAATGGTTTCATTTGATCAAAGAAAACTGTGTGCAATCAGTATTTTACTTTGGTATAGGGTAGCATTGTTTATGTAGCGCACCCGTAGGTGTGGCTTTTGCTGTGTATTAAGGCTGTGTGTGACCAGGCTAAAACTGCTTGTAGTGTGCCCTGGACCCCCAGTGTACCCGTACCCGAACTCCCTGCAACTCCCGGTACCTGGTGTAGATCAATGTCGCAGGATATTCAGCCAGACAGTTTCTTTGCAGTAAACTATAACTTGTTTATTAATAGAGAACAGTGGCAAGGTTGTAGTTCACAAGCACTTCGATGTTCACAGTAATCATAGAGTAGCTTCAAACAGTAGTATTCCCTCCAGTGGGCAAGGTGCAGCAGACTGGGTAATATTCAATATATATCAAAGTTACATCAACAATAGACTTGGGGAATAGTTACCACTCTCACTGGGCACTATCCCTTTGGTGAAGCACTAAGGCATGGGTTTCTCAGCCTGAGGTCTTTTATCTTGGCACCGGACTTGATCCTCACCTCACCCACTGTATTCAGCCTGGGATATTGGGTCTTGGTATCCTATCTGGTCCTCAACTCACCCACTGTAGTCCCTGCACTAGTGGTTCAAATACCACGGGGTCCTAACTCCACTATTTCTCCTCGTTGGAGCCACATCTGCTCACTAGCTACCATGTGCTGACTTTCACTCCTAGAGCGACTATTACTGTAATACTATCACTATCTTACACTTAACTAACTTTCCCAGCAGACCTGGACCTGTAGTACCTCTCAGTGAGGCAAAGTCCCAGGAGCCAGACCGCATGGTGCTAAACCCTTTTATATTGACAAACAGTGCCATCTAGTGGACAAACTCCATGAACTAATGTGGACCCAGCAAGGGACATAGCTGCCTGAGTTAACCAAAGGCCCCTTAGGTGTCCTTTTACCAAGGGGAAATGCCTGAGATAAATACACCCAAATCTCAGGGTCTCTACATTTATTTTCCCTTCTATCGGCATGTCACCAGAAGCCATAGCACTAAATATGACACTACAAGTTGTATGAATTAACAAGAGACACAGAACTAATCACAGAGTCATGGCATGCCCCCATCCTAAAATCCCCCAGGAGAAGAACCTGTTTCATACAGGACAGAATAGTCTATTCAAGCTTTTTCTCTTGTAATCGATCATGATTTCATACCATGCGCTCAGTTACAAAATGTCATTCTAGGAATGCTTTGTGTACATATGATTCCTTTGTATATTGATCACACGGATGCCCTTAAAATCACCTGCACTGTATAATACAAGTTGTGTTCAGATGTTTTTTTCCTGAGGATTACAAGTATGAATATGCTCCAGAATATCCTTTGTAACCTCAAATAGGCGTCATTTATTTAAGAATAGATCCACGAAGAGTCGCCAGAAAAAACTCGGCAAGTAAAAGCTGGCAAGGTTGTATAGAAGTCAACAGGAATATACCCTGACAACTTTATTTATTTTCCCAGTTTATTACAACATTCGAGATTTTCAGCCTCATTAAAAATGAATGGGACAATGAGATTCTCACTGGCACTCAAATTTTTCTGCAAAAAAACGTGCCGGTGAATATTTTCTCAATCTTTTTCTTAAATAAGCTAGCATTCAAGAAAACAAATCACACAAGTTTTGTCAGTGTTTTTTTTTTCTTCTTAAAAATAATTAAACATTAGGGCCCATTTATTAAACCTTGCACTTATCTGGTTGAGTTTTTAAAGGGGAAGGGTAAATTAAAAAAAAAACTAACATTTTTAGTGGTTTATCAATCTGAAAATACTCCATCTCAAACCTGTCGAGGTCATATAGAAGTCAATGGCAGATATCTCTGAAGTTGTTTCTTGACATTGTGATCAGATAATCCCCAAATTGGGGTTTTTGTCCGATAATCCGATAAAGTCGAGTTTTTCACAGTGACAGTTCGATACAGTTGAGTTTTCAGATCGTCTTTCGTACAATTCGAATTGACGCACAAATTTTTGGATGGGAGTTAGGCCTCGAGTTTTACTAAATAACTCCTTATATAACCCAGTAGGATTGTTTTGTCACCAATATAGATTCATGCAGCTTAGTTAAGATCAAGTACATAGTACTATTTTATTATTACAAGAAAAGGAAATAATTTTTAAAACAGTAGAATTATTTGCTTATAGGCTTATGGGAAGTCTTACTTTTCCCCGTCATTCTGAGCTGTTTGGATAACAGGTTTCCACAAAAGTGATTCCATACATAATATGTATGCTCTGCTAGAAATATAGGGATTTGTTGAGTACATCCATGCTCTCAAACCTTTTTTATTATAATAAAAAGTGTGTTTTAGCTAAATAAAAACAACAATTTGCAATTGAATGTATTTAATTTTATTAAATCATTTTAATTAGTATATATATTTTTTAAATCTTAATTTTAGTTCTTGCCTATAATAACATATATTCAAATACAAGCTGGTTAGACAGACTGAATGTCCCTAACATAAATCATTAACCCAAATGCCAACTGGCTGAGCTGAATAAAGTCCCCTAATATATGCTGCCCTGCCTTGCTCGTTTCCTGCATCACCCTTACAGAGTGGCTGCTTTTTCCAATAGTAAAAACCTGTCTAAATTAAGCACCTCATTTATATTTTATATTTTTCTTCAGAAAATAATAATTTTCCATTCTGCAGAAAAAAGAAAATAAAGTTAATTGAGATCTAAAGAGTTCTTCATATATGAAAAAGATACTGTTTTGGCTTATGTATCATCCACTGACTAAAGCAGCATCATTCCCAGAAACTCCCCCAGCTCCTCTGTAGTTGTGTACCCAGTATTTTGCACTTGGCACTTCAAAAAATTTAAGCAATAACCTTTTTTAGATCAAGGCTCAAGTACAGAGAAACATATGGGTGCAAAGTCTGCAGAAGACTTTATAGTAGACCTGTGTGTAGCTGTACTAATTGATGGCAGCCTTGCTTTCTAATTATTGTTAAAAAGAGAAGCTTCCGCCATTTCTTCCAAATAATGCTTTGCAGTCATTAGAGTTAAAAGGTATTGAGAAATAGATTTAAAGGCTATTAGTAGCACTTGCACGTCCTGCTTTCCGTCAATTATCAATTTTTCAACTAGGTTCAGACTGATTTGTACTGCGGATAAGATACAGAGATTAGAAATGTTTAAGCAAAGAATTTAATCAACTGGCAGAGATGTTCAGTTTTGGTGATAAAACTTTTATAAGAAATGTAAAAGGACATATATTTCTTTTAGAGTTTCGCAACACTGATGTGTTCAACTTAAGGCAATGATTTCTGTGCAACTATGAAAAATCAGTCTGAATTAAATGCAAGTAGTCTTTAAGCCTTTAGGTGCTGTTTCCTTAAGATATGTGTTCTCATTGGTCAATGAGTGGTTCATGTCCCTCTGCAAGGATGAAATGCTATAAATGCAGTAATTTGTCTCTTTTCATAAGGTTAAACAGTAGGGGTACATCAAAATGAGATTCCTGCCATTTTAGCATGCCTGCTTTAAAAGTCATTACAGGTGAAATTGCTAATGGCTTTGATCTTGACATTTGATTTTATCCACTAAGAAGATTTAAAAAGCAACAAACATATTGCCTTGGGGCTATTGAGATAAACAAAGTTTCTGTGCACTGTCCTGTAGATTTTCAGGAAGGCTGCAAAAAACTCCAAAATGATCCCAGGACGTCCCCCATAGGCTAAAACATGAATTTGGCAGGTTTAAAGTGGCGAATAGTTGAATTCAAATTCTTAAAGGGCAAGTACATGATACACTTCGAAAACCAAATTAAAATTCTTTAAAAAAAATTCTAATCGAATTTTAACTATTCAATATTCGAATTCCACTTAAAAATATTGAAAATTCTAATTTGAAATTCGATTTCAAAGATTTCAAATTTTCACTTTGACCCTTGATAAATCTGCCCCTAATTGTGGTTTCATATAGCTCTGATACCACTAAAATTCAACTTTTAATAAATGGGCCTCCCAATGTATGCAGATGATGCCATAACGGGACAATATTCAACCCTAAAAAAAAGGGACCATCTCAAAAGGTATTTGATTTTTTTGTCTTCTTTGCTGTCAGTGCCTGTACACTCGGGTCCTTGCACTCCAGGATGAATACAGTGCTTCCTGTATTTGGCAGTGCTTTATTCATGAAGAGAAAGCCAGGTGAGGTACATAGACATCCACTATTCCTCCCATTCTTGTCCTCTAACTTGCACCCCATTTAGATTGCAGGCATTAAGGACAAGGCTGCTTTACTCCTGCTGGTGATGCTCTCCGGTTTTAATTTGGCACTAGGTACATAAAGCAGTTATGCCCTGGATACAAGTGCATTCTGAATGAGCACTAAGGCATGTGATATGTGCCCTTTAGTGATATATGCTGTTCCTATTGGTGTAACTCTTGATCTTGTTTATTATCTGAAAAAGAGTGGGAATTATATTAGCCTGCTATATGTTCCTAATCCTATTTGCTATTTTTTAATATACTTTATGATTATGAAATAAAAAAACAATGTTTTTCCAGTTTACAGTAACCCGTAGCAACCAATAATATGTTTATTTTTAAACATGTGGCCAGTAAATACAACCAGCTTTAGTTGGCTGCTAAAGAATATTAAACATGAGGCAACCTAAGCACCTTTTAACCCCCTTTGAGTCCAGTCATTATTTAAATAAATACACAGAAAGAAATGTAACAAAAAAAATGAAGTCTCCAAATGCAGTTTGACATTTCCAGTGCATTTCCCATGGCTGTATTGTAATTAGGATTGTATTGTACGGCTACAGAGGTCATGTTTAATTGGAGTATAGTTATGTATTGCATTGTTTGGTTAATTGTTCATATGTTCAGAGGACACAGAAGTTGATATATGTGTCTAAAAAGTTCCATGATATAGAGCATAATAGGAAATGAAATGATGTTTGAGAGAATTGCCAAGGGAAGCCTCAGTTCGTGTCATTCTAGCATTATCTATATAAACCAGACAACACTGTAATATATTTCCTCTGCATGTTAAGTCCATGTTGGTTCCAATAGAACTGAAGTGAGTCAAATAGTTAGAAAGCTTATTGCTAACAACTTGAATCCCCACAGTTATAATACTTACAAGTTTTTGTGTTACAGTGTGTACATATAAGAACGCACCTGGATCTCACTTTGTGTATAGGTATTGGACCTGCTATTCAAAATGCTCAGACCTAGGGTTTTCTGGATAAGGGTTCTTTCTGTAATTTGGATCACTCTATTGTATAAATAAAATCAATTAAATATGCAGAAAACTCAACAGAATTGTTTTGCCTCTTGTAAGAATTAATATCTATAGGTACTGGTTAATTGTTACGGAGAAAAATTGAATCATTAAAAATAATTGAATTGATTATAACAGAGTCTATGGGGCAGATTCACTAACTGGTGAAAAGTCGCCAGCAGGCGATTCGCACCCATCACTGTACTTCGCCAGGCAAAAATTCGCGCAGACAACGCGGATTCACTAAAATGCGGAAGTTCGCCGTGGACACCAAACCAATGCGAGCAATTCAAAGCGAAGATGCGCTAGCATTCATTTCTGCCTAGAGCAAATTCGCTAGAGGTCTTGCGCTCAGGTTAATTTGCATAAGGCGGCAAATTTAAAGCTGAATGGACTTCTTTATGGTAAATGTTGCAGCACATACATTACATTTACACTGTTAATTACACATGTCCAGGGAACCTTAATAAAGAAAATAGAGTTGTTATAATGCCCTACACATGAGCCCACTATAGTTAATGTTCCATGTGTTAGAAAATGTATGGGGAAGACCGGTTACCCAAAAAAAAAAAAAAATTTAAGGACTTTTAAAAGCTATGACTCTGAAAAAAGAAAAAGACGTCAGCGTTTTTTGAACTTGGATGCTTTTTCCACTAAAGAATATGATGTAAGTAACAGAAGATTGAGGAAGATCTATGCACTCCAATGCACTTCGCCTGGTCTGAGCTGGCGAAGGCAAGTCTGGCGAAACAGGTAACGTTCAGTAAAATCCGCATTTTAGTGAATTTACGGCGTAACGTCAAAATAGTCGCAGATTGTAGCAAATTGATCAATAGCGCCTGTCTCTTTCGCTAGCGAATTGGAACCTGCGCCCGTTAGTAAATCGCCTATGTCCCTGCTGGCAGTAACACTGGCAAATAGTCGTCAGCGTTTGCCACTTCACCTTTTAGTAAATATGCCCCTAAGGGAGATGGCCTTCCTTTAATTCTGGGCTTTTGGATAATGGGTTTCCGGATAGTGGCTCCTATTTCAGGTGAATGTGAATACAGATGTGTAAATGAATTTAATTCAAACATCATTATGCTAAATGGACTCAAGTAAAACCATTCATGAAAACACAAGGTCTACAAAACCCCAAGCGTTTAGTCATTCTGGCTACTGACTGCAGTGGGCACAGCTGCTTGGTTCACAGATGTTTCATTAACATAACATGCATATTTGATGCTTTTCGCTCTTGCTTCAACAAAACAACACTAGTTCTGCCAATAGAACTCAAAAGTTCCAACATACCCACAGTGTTCAGGAATGCTGATTCATGAATATCACAAAATAGGCTGAATGAGCCAAGTGGCAAACAAAATCCCTTCTATACTAAACAGTCTCTTGTTTTTGGATATAAGCACAGTTTATTTTTAAATTAACATTTGATTTTGGATTCTATGTTAAAGTTATATCAGAAGAATGAAGGCAATAAGAATGGGAATCAACACAGAGGAATTATATTGCTGGGATATAGGCCTTTCTAATTATGGGCACCTTATTCTGCACATGCAGAGGCATTTGGTCCTTGTGGTTGGATATATGTGGGCCATTTAAGTTATACAAAGGAAGAGTAGATCGATCAATTCCATCTTTTGTATAATTTTTAAAATTCTGTGTAAGTGAACATAATAAATGTTCCTCTGTATGAAAAACCTTGCATGACTTTTCACACTGCAGCAGACTTGCAGATGTGTTTTCGCCCATAAAAATAGGGTCAACTAAATTTTTTTAATTCTGGTTTGAAAAATTTATCGGACATCAGAAAAGGTTGGGAAAATACTTATTGAATTACACTGATCCTATAATGCCTTCCAATATATAAATTCGTCTGAACTGTCTAAATCTTGCGTTTAGGGGTATTCTCTGTTGAAAATATCTTTGTAGTGGACAACTTGCCTTATTTATTTTCCCAAGGCGTAAATTTAATTTTCAGTACTACATTTTTAGATATTTAAACATTGGTAAGGATACAGTGGCCAACCAGCCATATCCATTGGCAAATATATGAACTTATAGAATTTTTATTGAAAGCAGTAATCACAACGACAAAAACATATATCTACAGTCAATGAAGGGGCAGTATTACATTTCTTTAGAGGAAATGGTAATACATGACACATTTTCACAGATTCACCGTTAAACAAAACGTAAAAATTCTGTCTATGTAGACATATCCCTGAACATCCAGTATTAGCATTAGTATTACTCATAGAACAATCCGTTGCAGACAATAAGGGTATCAGTGAAAAATCCTTGTGTCCCCTCCAGTAACATTTTGTTACAAACTGTACATGTAAAAATTATGGAAAAGGAGGGAGGAATCTGTTTATTGACTTTTTTATGACTGTATTAGAGCTCCTCAGTTGTAATTTGCGAATTTCGTTATTTAATTTAGATGTTAAAGCAAGGTTCTTAATGTATGGTTGTGGCCAAATACAGGTTTCCATTAGGACTACATCAAATCTACAACAACAACAATTACTATAGCATCACCCTTTTTCAGTCTTTGAAATAATCCATTGTGGATTTTTTTTTCTTTTTTCAGTATTTGATTGTCAGTAAAGACAAAAGCAATGGTTATTGTGCCCCTCTTATCTTATACAGCTGTCTCCTTTTTATAGTTAGTGACTTATGGAATGTGCTAATGGTAGACTCTAGCTAGTTCCAGCAATTTTTCCACCTTGATAATGCCTTAGAAATTCATTCAGTGTTTTTCAATACTTGGGCTTTAATCGTCAAAAACTCTTTGTGTTTGTTTAGTGCTGGTGATAAATGCTCTGATGAATGATCCCACTGTAGGAAACAGATTTATGCATGCCTATAGTTTACGGAGAGGAATAATGTCATGCTGCTATAAAAAGGCTTTTGTGTGTGAGATATCTAAATGATAGCGAGCTTCCACACAAGGGTGTAACTACAAAGCAAAGAGACCCTGCAGTTGCAGGTGAGGGGGCCGGACTGTGGAGGGCCTTATGATGCCCTAGTTTATGAGCAATTTCAATATATTGCAGTAGAAAAAGTCAGCTTACCAAAAACCTATTTTGGGACCTTGATTGAGTTTGCTGAGGGACCCAATATCTAGTTACACAACTGCTTCTGCAATTATTTATGGCATCCCCCACCTGTCCCCTATGTTGAATATCATTTGGATGTGCAGATTAAAGGGATACTGTCATGGGAAAAAAAAAATCAAAAGGAATCAGTTAATAGTGCTGCTCCAGCAGAATTCTGCACTGAAATCCATTTCTCAAAAGAGCAAACAATTTTTTTTATATTCAATTTTGAAATCTGACATGGGGCTAGACATTTTGTCAATTTCCCAGCTGCCCCTGGTCATGTGACTTGTGCCTGCACTTTAGGAGAGAAATGCTTTCTGTCAGGCTGCTGTTTTTCCTTCTCAATGTAACTAAATGTGTCTCAGATAGGCATGGGTTATTACTATTGAGTGCTGTTCTTAGATCTACCAGGCAGCTGTTATCTTGTGTTAGGGAGCTGTTATCTGGTTACCTTCCCATTGTTCTTTTGTTTGGCTGCTGGGGGGGAAAAGGGAGGGGGTGATATTACTCCAACTTGCAGTACAGCAGTAAAGAGTGATTGAAGTTTATCAGAGCACAAGTCACATGACTCGGGGCAGCTGGGAAATTGACAATATGTCTACCCCCATGTCAGATTTTAAAATTGAATATAAAAAAATCTGTTTGCTCTTTTGAGAAATGGATTTCAGTGCAGAATTCTGCTGGAGCAGCACTATTAACTGGTTCATTTTGAAAAATTGTTTTTTCCCGTGACAGTATCCCTTTAAGGAGTAGCAGGAGATGCTGCCCTCATTGGAGCCCTGGCCCTACCACCAGCCCAAAGCAGAAACAGAGTACAGCTTACCCCAGGGTGCAAGTGCTGCTTAAGTGAGCACTAAGGCTAGGACCACATGACAAGGATTCTCCACGGGTAGAGAATACACTGCTGAACTGCTCCCCTTCTCTTCTGTAGGATTTCAGAGCAAAATGCAAAATCTCGAAATGCAAAAACATGAGCGGACATAATGACTCAGAGTGCAGGCCGCAGCAGATTCTCGGCCTGCATTTCTCAGCTGACTGAGATCCATGTCATATGGCCCTAGCCTAAGAGGCCCGTACATTGCTCCTTGGTGTATTGTAAATGAGCTCTTAAGTGTTTGCCATACCATCTAATTATGGCAACTGACAAGGCTTTTATCATGGAAAGTGTTTGTATCTGAGTGAAGCAATAGATCAGCCTCTATTTGTATGTATGCAATTTTCAGGCATTATGCTTCATTGTCAAGTTAGGGGAAATAGTTTTTTATACAACAAGTTTGTGCAGCCATGTGCAGAGTGTTTTTTCAAAAACAACTTAAATTAAAGAAAATCACAATATTCGATTTGTTTACTGTAATGGAAGGTTTTTAATATTGATATAGTTTTATTAAATGCGTGGTTCAATTTTAAACAATGACAGCCTCTGTAGTAATAATTTTGTTCTTCTACGCTCTTACTTTTCTGCTTTCGTTCTTATACAACACAGCTCAATATAAGAGCGACTCAGTGAACTAATAACAATATATTTTATTTATATAGAGCTGGCATATTCCGCAGCACGCTACAGCAAAGAAAATAAAACAAACGTACACTGATTACAGATCAGGGACATAGCGTGAAACAAATGGGGTGAAGGCCCTGCTCACAAGGGCTCACAATATAATAGCAAGGCAGTGGGTTTTACAAAGGCATCATGAAAATAGTGTACACTGGTATATGGTTAGTCATGGACTAACCATATACCAACTTAAAAATGTAAAAAACTATGGCAAAAATATGTTTATCTTGTTGCAAATTTTAGGAAAAACTGAACATTTGATTCATTTGCATCGTTATTTGCATAATTATTATTTATTTACTTTTGTGCTACAATGATCCAAACATCCTTTTATCCCTGCTCTGCTCACTGTCTATTAAAACATTGAAAAACATTTTTCAAAACATATAATAGTGTTGATCCAGCAGAATTCTGCACTGAAAAAGATTTTGTAATATTTAATTTTGAAATCTGACATGGGGCTAGCCATGTTGTCAGTTTCCCAGGTGTCCCCTGTCACTCTCTACTGCTGCTACAAGTTGGAAGTCCATCAGCAGAACAATGGGAAGGTAACCAAATAACAGCTCCCTGGTAGATATGAGAATACCACTCAATGGTAAAAATCCAAGTCCCACTGCAACTCCGTCAGTTACATTGAGTAGGAGAAACAATAGCTTAGCTAAAAGTAGTTCCATTGTGAAGTGATGGTCTTTCTGAAAGGACAGGTATGGACAAAATAACCTGAGATGACTGCTTACACATCAATATTACAGCTGAAAAAATATAATTTGGATCAGGAATAAAATTTTATATGGTAGAGTGAATCATTTGCAGTGTAACCAATGCAATTTAGAAATATAAACTACAGCAGAAAAATCATAACAGAATACATTTAAACATTGACTTCCTATCTTAGTCCCTATACAATCAAGCAGTGTATTTCGGTTTGGATGTCAAATGTTGCACTTTATGCTTCCCTCCTCCAAGTTTATCCTGAATTCAGTTGCAGAATGCATTCATCTGAGGAGAGAACTATAAAGATACGTGAAAAGCAAAAATAGGCAGTAATGTACATGTAACATCAATCAACTAATGACTTGAACTGTAGTTTCCTATCACACAATAATGTCTTTGTGTCAACATGTCACACTGTTCCCTGTAATTTCTAATTGTTTGCCAAACCTTGTAAGCCATCATAAAAAACAAAAAAAAGTTTAGAAGCCCAGCAAGGAACTACCATGGGGCCCTGTAGCAGCCTGTGGTCTCTAATTTGCACATTTGAATGGCACAATAAGCGGTGGGATCCATCTCATCTCTAATTCAAATAATGCTACTTCTAAAGAAAAAAGTTTTAGTGTTTGGCTAATATTAACTAACAGCTATGGCCATTGTATGTCTTTCTTTACAACTGTACACAGGCCTCAGTGGAGGAGAAGCCAGGACCTAAAGGTATGTATGGAGAACATCTTTTGTGAATGTTGGGGGAAAGGGACCCCATGAATGAGGGCTTGTAGTTAATCCAGCCTGAGATAGTCAGGGGTCAGCTAGTATGGGCTGTCTTACGTTCCACTAATGATAGACAGTGTGTTGTTAGATCCCTAATAAAACAATTAATCACATACAAGTTGAGTGTAGGGCTGGCCAGATCAGGGATGACTTCCACATAGTAGCTTGAATATATTGCAATTTATGGATAAACAATCTCTGTTTGTTCAAAGGGTAAGGCATTTTTAGTAGCTTAAGGCACAAAATATCTCAATGCCCTTAATGTATTGATAATGGGTTGGGTGCAGATGACCTCTTGCATTTATCTATATGTATTTTGTGGTCACAGCCTCATTGTACCATGCCTAATATTTTAGAGCTGTCTTGGACCAATGTTTTTGTTGTTCAGTAGATTGTTGTGCTTTAATAATTGGCACCTAAGAATCTTTTAAAGTGTAAGATTTTATTTTAGCATGAAGACCATTTACACCATTTGTGTGAAGGCCCAGTTGAGAGAGACATGGACAGATGGATGCATGTAGCAGTGATCTACCTGGAGAACATCATAAATTAACATACCCCCATACCCACAGTTCTACACCTATATACCGTATATATGTATGTATGATGCAACTGTTGGCACACTATATCTCATTTAAGTCTCTTTCACAAGCTCTGTTGAGTTTAAACTGCTGATTACCCTGTTGATATGCAAATCAGTGCAATTATTTCCCTGGTCACATTCATATAGTCAAAGTCTCAGGCGTATTTTAAACATCGTACTAAGCATTACTAATTGGAACAACACAGAGGATTTTTCTTTAACCATTACCTAGAATCTCCAGTTTATGTGGATTAAATAAATAAAACCATTCGACAATGCAGGGACGTAACCGAGAAGCTAAACAATACAAAATAATATATATATAATGGGGTTTTTTTTTCCACCAGTATTTTAGAGTTAGAAAATGGTAGCTTAAATGTTAAAATAAACAAACTTTAGCTTCTAAAGGAATAGACTTCTTTTATTGTTTTTTTATTGGGAGATTAACAAATGTGAGATTAGCAATGTCACTGTCAAGCAGGTGGGAAATGAGAGAAACACAAAATGCATATGATTGAATAGTAATCAGTTTTTTTATAGGTGCATAGCCCTCAATTTGTGTATATGGAAATCAAGGGTGAGCGACACCATTTGAACACCTGATAAGGGCCGACTGCCAGTTGCTCAAACCTCCACTAAACATGTTTCAAATATGCTGGGCTGAAGGCCATGCCATGCCATCCTTTCATAGGCTTGAATTTAAACATAAAACGTACTCCAGCCTGTTGAAGGATGAATCACACAGCCTCCAGGCAAAGGTTAGCAGCATAACAGGCTCTTCTCTCCTAGGCACCTAAAGCCATTGCTGGAGTGTAGGCTGCAGTAAGTACCTGCCCATGGCTTAAGGGCAAATTTACAGATTCTTGTTTTCTTATTAATAGTGGCACATTTTTATAAATATTCAAAGGAATGTGTAAGTATCATTTCAAGCACTTGGATCTTTAATCCAGCAAGATTGGATGCTTAAAGCAATAAATTAAAAAAAGATTTCTCCCAATGAGTGATCTGTGTAAATCTGGCTCCATGTTCTTTGTACCCACAACTGAATCTGAAAGCTTTAAGGGTTAACAAAAAACCCCAACCCATATTTTAAAACTGGTCCATTCCTCTGACAGGTGCCCCCCTACACCAATCAGAACCAAATAGTTGGATCCCTGAATGGTCTCTGGACTTTCTGCAGTTGTTCTATATCTGCAGAGTTGCTCAGGGGGATTGGTGGCTGTGTAACTTCCAGTTTCTCACTCCAGGATGCAGAAACTGGATTTGAAGATGGCCATATTCAGTACCCATATGGAAGGTCCAGGGAACTTTCAGGGAAGCCAACTATGTGGTTCAGATAGGGGCAGAGAGGGCTCTGCTGTGGGGGGATTGGGTCAGTTTAAAAAGAAGGCTGGATTAACAAACAGCAGGATATCCTCCTTCCTGATGTTTGATTACATTGTAATATCTCCATATATATGATAACAGCAAGTTATTTAACAGCATTGATTATTGGTTGATTCTCTTGCACCTCTAGTAAGTTTTCTGGTCAGTAACACTTTTGTTGGTGAATTTTCATGTTGGTTTTTGGTCTTCTGCTTTAGAGGATGCAGTGGGACAATTTTATTGTGGGTTTACAAAAACAAAAATAAAAAAAGGTACTTAATTAAAAGCTAGGTGCTGTGCTGTTTTCCATAGCGCAACCCAGAAATATAGGTGCTATGTCATTGGCAGTCACCTTGCTTGCCAACTACTTAGCACCTTTAAACTTCATCTATCTACTGGTAACAATCATTAGTGCACATATAAATCATTCATACTGTATGTTCTGTAACAATGTTTAGCAGTGCAGTACTCATTGACAGAATTTAGAGCCTGAGACATCAGCCCTGAACATGAAGTAATGGGATTAACAGATATTTACCAAGACACTTTTAATGGAGGGGGCTACATCCATGGTATAGTAACTTTATAAAGAGGAATAAATATCTTAGTCATCTATCGTAAAATATAAAATGTCCTAAAATGGACTGTGTGACCATTGCCGTATTTATTCTAGAAGTCAGAGTTGAAGCAAAATATTGAGCTTTATTGTTACTGAGTACACAAAGCTAACCTAAACAGAAGAGATACATTCAAGACAGACACCCTAATTTCTGCCTCATACTTACCTCTCTATTATTATTTTATTTTTACTTTACATTCCTCAATAGAAATCATTCATGAGCACATCTTTCGGATTACAGTTGATTTATAAAATACCTGATGTTCCCATAATGTACAGTATCTGCATGGTAGAGGCCCTGGAACAGACCAAACCTCCAGAGGTTACTGATTTAGCAAAATGCCAGAACTATTTTTCAGTTGACTGAATGCATTGATCCAACTATAGATTCTACTCCCCGATGTACTTTCCTTTCAGCAGACAGATAGCTACATTTTTAACAACGTCATCATCAAAGTTCCCACAGTCAGCTTTACTCCCAATTACTCCCCAGCCAGCGCCAAATATACTCTATCATTACATTTCTTGCCAATTCAAGAGAACAATTCATATAAAGTGCATGGCATAAAGAAGGCATTTTATTATACAGTGTGCAAGCAATTGTTATGGTGACCTAGATATTCATGAATGTAAGTTTATGCACATATCAGCATAAATGTGTATGTATGAATGTGATACATAATGGGGGATATTTGGGAATAACAATATTATCATTACAATACTGTTTTTTTTTATTAATCTTTTATAAAACAAAGAACTTTTAAGAGCTTAGTACTTAACTGTATAAAGCCTCCGTCTGATATCCTCATTATAGTTTCATCTGTTTAAGCTCTCTGCCAAAACCCTTTGGCCTGTTCTTGTCTTTTCTTCTTGGTACTTTATTTCATTGCACTTTCTTCTTATGTCAGACTCAAGTTCTAGTTTCTTTGAGAGATGAAAGTAATTATTTCTTGCATCTAAAAAGCACCAGTTGGGATATTTAGGGTTCACACTTTAAAGGGGTGGTCCAACTTTAATTTAAAAGTCGAGTGAGTGATATTCTGAGACAATTGCAATTGGTTTTTGTTTTTTATTATTTTTGTTTTTTTGAGTTATTTAGCTTTTTATTCAACAGCTCTCCAGAGAGGACCTCAATAGAAAAATTAGTAATAAAAAGTAGCAATAACTATAGATGTGTAGCCTTACACATACAGCAAACCTTCTTTTCAAACTCCTCGCAAGCTAATATTTTCTGGACATTTTGTCCGACATTGCTGTCCTATGAAGTAGCTATGATTCATGTATATGAGACTATGTTTGAACAAACTATTTATGTATTCACTGGATATCAATTTCACTTTTGTCTTGATTCCATTACTCAAACTCCTGTTCCAGCAAGAAAACTGCATTGGCTATCCCATTCCAGTAGCTTTACCTTACTACATGAATCTATTTACTGTAAAGTCATGTTTGGTGATTGGCATGCATGTTGTGGCTCTGTGATTGGGTACTGTGAGAACAAAGGTGTGGATTTGTGGAAAGGCCACAAAGGCCGGGCCTAGGATGGCAGAATTTTAGGGGCCAAAGA
This sequence comes from Xenopus laevis, assembly GCF_017654675.1. Classification (NCBI taxonomy): domain Eukaryota; kingdom Metazoa; phylum Chordata; class Amphibia; order Anura; family Pipidae; genus Xenopus; species Xenopus laevis. The sequence continues at coordinate 46,778,184 of NC_054375.1, forward strand.
AGGATCGGCACACAGGCATTCAAATTTGCAGTGTTACCTGCTCGTTTAATGTGCGGACTGCAACGTTTCGGGGTCACGCCCCTTTGTCAAGCATGTGGAGACCATAGTGCAGACATTAGAAATAGAGTGTTCAATTAATAAATTAGCATATATAATTATCAAAACATCTGAATACACAATTTATAAAGTGCAATAAATTCTCGACTCCACAGTGAAAATTAGTGTCCATAGTGTCCATGATGATAAAAATCCATAATCCGTTTTATAAAAAATAGAAAAATATCCAAAATAGTCCAGTGTATTAAAATTCTTGTGTTATAAAACATCCTAAAATGGAAACATTCTTTATAATAAATGACATACAAATTTTCATAAAAAAGCTTTTTCCTCAACCGACCGAAGTAACAACTAATTGGCAACAAAATATCAAATATTTCTGTCCCTAGTCAGATTACATATAGCAACATAAAAGAGCTACAAAATATCTACTACCCTTACCATTGAAGGAAGCGGAATTTTTACCTGTCCCTGGGTAGATATCAAGCTGTTTTCTTATCTGTAAAGAAAAGAAATATATAAACACAATATTAGATACTACTTCATAAATAACAGGACAAATTATACTCCTCATTCAGGCCTTTAGGATTTTTTGTTTGAAGTAACCAGATCCAAAAACATTCTCTCTGGAGCAGTTCACGTTTTATATCACAACCCTGTCGTGCCTTCACCTTCTCCAATATCTGCCAACGCAACTGGGATACCCGATGCCCCTGTGTATGAAAATGTCGGGCTAATAAAGTTTCCTTTCTCACTTTCTCTTGCCAGGAAGCCAGGCAAGACGAACCGGAGGACCAGAAGGGGGAAACATAAACCTAGGTGCCAGCCAGCCATACAAGCGCAAGAAGCAGCAGCGCAGGTAACGAATATATTTAACTTATCTGATTATGATTTGTCGCATACTGAGCTGGCTGTTCTAGGCAAAGGTTTGGGGTTCATTCCCTCGTTTACATCCCCGGATTTTCCAATTAATGTGGACATATTTAGATTTACTAGAGCATTAAAATTGAAAGTACATTTTTCGGAACAGCAAAACACTAACTTTAAGGATTCGTCCCTGGCTAATCTAAAAATGAAATTGGGATCTAAGTCTAAGTTTGTTCCTCCTGGGAATTTTCCCAGTATTGAAGCCTTTGAATCTGTTGTTTCAGCTGAGATAAATAAAATGCAACATAATCACTCTAAGTATAAATGTACTAATATGTCCATAGGTGAGAGAGCTGCTATAAAATCTTTAAAGGAGAACACCTCTGTTACCATCACTAAGGCCGATAAGGGTGGTGGGATAGTAGTGTTGAATACTGTGGATTACAATGCGGAGGCAGAACGCCAATTAATGAATGCCCTCCATTACAAAAAATTGGCTAACGATCCTACCTTCAAATACAGAAATGAGATTAATATCTTTTTGCATTCTGCGGTTTTGGAGGGAATAATTACTGATGAGCTGTGTCAACTGCTTACTACGGAACACCCCAAGGCCCCCCATGTATATTTTCTTCCAAAGATTCATAAGCAATTGATTAGACCCCCGGGGCGACCAATTGTCTCCAATATAGGATCAATTTGGCAACCGTTGGCAATGTACATTGATACGCATCTTCAAGAAATTTTACCCACTTTAAAACCATGTTTGAATGATACTGCTGCATTTTTGAACGGGCTGGATAACATTAATATTCCCTCTGGAGATTTTCTTTTGTGTTCATTGGACGTTAAGGATCTTTTCACTTCAATTCCACACCACAAAGGAATTGAATGTATTCGTACATATTTGGGACAAGGGTCCTTACCCAATTATATGGTTAATTTTGTATGTGAATTACTTGATTTTGTATTACAGAAAAATTATTTCTGGTTCAAAGAGGATTATTTCTTACTGTTACAGGGCTGTGCCATGGGTGCCAACATGGCACCTGCCTATGCCAATGTTTTTATGGATCATTTCGAGAAGAATTTCATTTTCGCTTTTCGTCTTTTATCCAGGCATATATGCGTTATGTCGACGATACATTTTTCTTGTGGACCGGGACTAAGGCAGAACTTGACGAGTTCCTTACTTATTTAAATGGGGTACACTCAACCATTAAGTTTACATTGGAAGCTAGTTCTTCTGTTATACATTTTTTAGATGTTAATGTGATGGTTGAAGGTACTACATTTATCACTTCGCTATATACCAAACCTACTGATGTAAATAATCTACTTAGACCCACATCTTATCATCCTCCAGGGTTGTGTAGTGGCCTCCCAAAGAGTCAGTTAACACGTGTGAGACGTATCACTTCTACTGAGGAATTATATGAAAAGGAGTCTAGGGAGATGTGTAATAAATTCATTGAAAAAGGGTATGAGAGCAATAGCCTGGAAGTTATTAGAAAGAGTGTAGGGGATACCCCAAGGAAGGCGTTGCTGAGTAAAAAGACTACTAATTGTACCAGGACATCTGGAATTCCTTTTGTGTCCACGTATGATAGTAACTCTAAGGTTATTCGTAAGGTCATACTGAAATACTGGGCCATTGTAAGTGGTGATCCTAAATATGGTCACTTGTTTCAGAAACCCCCGCTTTTTTCATATAGAAGGGGTAAGAACATTGGTGATTTGATCAAAACCAAACCCAGCTATGGGTTGGGGGAGCAAGGCCTGATGGGGACTAAGTCCAATGGTACATGTCCTTGTAGGAATTGTGGCCATTGTACTGGGATAATTCCAGGTAGTATGGTCACACATCCGCATAAAGGCTCTAAACACACCATTAAAGGGTTCTCCACATGTGACACGAATTGTGTTATTTATTGTATTAAATGCCCATGTGGCTTGGTGTACGTTGGCCAAACATCCAGATCTATTAAAGTAAGACTAAATGAACACAAGTCCAATATACGCAACTATAAACCACCTGTTCCAATGGCTGTCCCCATAGGTAATAAAAGGCAAGAGAAAGTGAGAAAGGAAACTTTATTAGCCCGACATTTTCATACACAGGGGCATCGGGTATCCCAGTTGCGTTGGCAGATATTGGAGAAGGTGAAGGCACGACAGGGTTGTGATATAAAACGTGAACTGCTCCAGAGAGAATGTTTTTGGATCTGGTTACTTCAAACAAAAAATCCTAAGGGCCTGAATGAGGAGTATAATTTGTCCTGTTATTTATGAAGTAGTATCTAATATTGTGTTTATATATTTCTTTTCTTTTTTTAACAGATAAGAAAACAGCTTGATATCTACCCAGGGACAGGTAAAAATTCCCCTTCCTTCAATGGTAAGGGTAGTAGATATTTTGTAGCTCTTTTATGTTGCTATATGTAATCTGACTAGGGACAGAAATATTTGATATTTTGTTGCCAATTAGTTGTTACTTCGGTCGGTTGAGGAAAAAGCTTTTTTATGAAAATTTGTATGTCATTTATTATAAAGAATGTTTCCATTTTAGGATGTTTTATAACACAAGAATTTTAATACACTGGACTATTTTGGATATTTTTCTATTTTTTATAAAACGGATTATGGATTTTTATCATCATGGACACTATGGACACTAATTTTCACTGTGGGAGTCGAGAATTTATTGCACTTTACAAATTGTGTATTCAGATGTTTTGATAATTATATATGCTAATTTATTAAATGAACACTCTATTTCTAATGTCTGCACTATGGTCTCCACATGCTTGACAAAGGGGCGTGACCCCGAAACGTTGCAGTCCGCACATTAAACGAGCAGGTAACACTGCAAATTTGAATGCCTGTGTGCCGATCCTTCTCTAGCATAAGTGAGGCTGCCGGATCCTCTGGGATTGAGCACCGGGCTGATCTGGTGAAGGGTGTGCGTCGGTTCTTTCTACCTTGGTGAGAATTTTAGGGGCAACATGCTGACAAGCCGCATTGCAATGGTATGGATGAATTGGGGGCATGCTAGCTCTTAAAATCTCCCATGCACCCCATCCTCTGGACCCAACCCGATGAGACTTGTGCATGTCCATATGAAGGGGGGAGGCAGAGGGCACTGTGAGCTATGCATGAATCCAACTCTTATTATCACATGTAGCTACAAGAAGAACCATTAAACTTAATGGAGAACTGAGCAAGTGTGCAGTATGATGCTGCAAAGGCTTGGATGGACTCTGAATTGCACTTGCGAAGTCACAGGCAAAACTAGGTGGTATTCCACACGAATCTGGCCAGGAGATTAGGAACAGTTGCACATTTAAAAAAAAACAAACCAAAAAACAATTTTTGCATTATACAAGTGGTAAGTTTACACAACCGCTGGCATAGGCCCACTAGAGGATACAGTATCTATAGTACAATAACACAATAATACTATAGCAAATGTTTTAATAAGGACAGAAAAAAGATCCATTTGAGCAAGGTCATACGTACTTATCTTTTCTATATCGTCAATATGGGATGGCTCCCAGTGTAAACTCCTTATTGATTTTATTATTGACACAACCAATATTAACAACACCAATCTACTTCCAAACAAACAAAGGGCAAAGTAGCACTTAAGTATTATTCACAAAGTGAATAGGTAAAGGGGAATGGCTCTAAGATTCTTTTTCTAATCTGTTTATTTAATTCTGATCAGCTTTCCAGAATACATTAAATACACATTTTAAATGTAATTGCAATTGAAAGTAGATATTTTTTTATCGCTTTCTGGACTGCCGGTTTTTCTGACCATGACAATGCAGTAACACCTTTTTTTAACACAATTACTTCATTTCAGGGGTTCAAAAGTAACTGGACAAAATAAAAAACTGAAAATAAAATGTTCATTTCTACTACTTGGTTGAAAACCCTTTGCTGGCAACGACAGCCCGAAGTCTTTAACTCATGGACAACACCAGGTTTCCTCCTTTTTAATGCTCTGCCAGGCGACTTTAAGTTGCTGTTTATTTGTGGACCTTTCTGTCCTAAGTTTAGTCTTCAACAATTGAAATGCATGCTCAATTGGGTTCAGATCAGATGACTGACTTGGTCATTCAAGAATATTCCACTTCTTTGCTTTAATAAACTCCTGGGTTGCTTTGGCTGTATGTTTTGGGTCATTCTGAAACGCCTCCTAATCAATTTGATTGCATTTAGCTGGATTTTAGCAGACAGTGTCTCTGAACACCTCAGAATTTATTCGGCTGCTTCTGTCCTGTGTCACATCATTAATATACATCATCCAGTCTGAATTCCTTTCACTTTCTCTGTCTCTCCAGACACAGTATCTGGCTTCCCTGTGCGCCAGAGAGGATTCCAGGGGCGGCAAAAAGCCGCTCCTGCACCTTTAAAAGCCGAATTTCCGGTTTTTAAACCGGAAATTCGGCTGCGCTATTGCGAGAGAGCGCAATTACACTCTCCGCAATCGTGTTCCTGCCTCCCCTCCCGACAGGTAAGTCGGTGCGGGGGGGGCGGCATTGCAGGAGCCGCCTCAGGCGGCTCCTTCCCCAGAAACGGCGCTGCCTGTGCCAGCCTAATCCAAATCTGCTTTTGGTGAAGCCTCTCAGCTCTCTGAACCTGCCGGCAGCTCTCTGGTCACTCTCTGTCCACTGTGTGGTTCTTTCTGTCAGGCTTTTCTTTTCTGCCAGTATCTGTTACTTCCTCTTCCTGCCAGCCACTCACTAGCTGCTGCGTCACTTCCTGCTGCACTGAGATCACTGAACAGCTGGTTGCTAGGTAACAGCTTACAGCACACAGGATCTATGCCTGTGCTCTTACGTTATCCAAATCTCATGGAATGCCTACAAATTACCCCAATAGTATCCCAGTATGTCATTTCTGAGAGAGTTAGGGGTAAGAGTTGCATTCCCACTATATTATAAGTACATCTGGAAACACATTATCTAGAAAGCTCCAAGTTGCATAAAGGCAATCTCCAATAGACTCCATTTTATACAATTAATCCACATTTTTTTGAAAATATATATATTTTTTTAATACTTGTACCTTGTACTTGATCCAAACTAAGATATAATGAATCAGTATTGGGGTCAAAACCAGCCTATTGGGTTTATTTAATGTTTACATGATTTTCTAGTAGACTTAAGGTAGGAAGATTGAAATTGTGGAAAGATCAGGAAAACGCCAGGTCCAAAGCATTCTGGATAACAAGTCCTATACATGTATACGGGCTGATTGGTGGATTAGTTTTCTTTTTCAATTTTCTAAAGCAGTCCATTCTTTTTTACAAAAAATATATGAACAGTACAGCATATTCTGTTCATATCTTAAATGTTATATTCATTTAATTTAATATGGTCAAACCTTGTAGCATATTAAGTGAAAATGTTTTAAGTGGGACAGTGGCAGGAATCCTCACTAATTCATCTGGTGCCTACAAAAGAAGAACAGGCTGCAAAGTAAGATAATGCTTCCTGCTCAGAACAAGATAATGCTTCTCGCCTCCTTTATGCCTCTGGGGAAAAGGATATGAAAATGATGTCTGGAGCATTTCAGGCCTTCTAATTACAACAATAAGAGATGTTTTGTGCTGTTTGCCAGGTGGTGTTAATAATGTTCTTTGAATGGCTCCATCAGCCTTGGTCATATGTAGCACTAATGCCTCACTGCCTAGATGTCAGGGGAACTGAATCAGCATTATCACTAACATGCTTTGTATTTTATTGAAAAGCTGCTATAGGATATCTCAGACTTAGACTTTATTTTGTGTCTGTGTTGGGGGCTGTTAATGAATAATTCCTTAATGGCACCTGTCTGTGCACCATCACCTGATTTTCATAACCAAGTGCAGTGGGAGCTGGGAGCACCAATAAGAAGATAAAGGGAGATGTCTATTGGTAAGTCTATAGATGAATAGTGTCCACAATGCCTCTCATTGAATAATTAGAACCTGAGTATGTGAAAAGGATGAGCTCAGATGTAGACTGGCTACTGCTACATGTCTCAGGTATGAGAAATAAAAATGAACCAGGCATTCTAAACTGGGAGGCAGATGAAGAAAAACACAACTGAAGTGAAACCTCGGAGATCAGTTGAAGCCAAAGAGAAATATGGAATAAAATAACCAGAATGGATAGATGGATTAGGGTGTGTATCCATGCATATGCTTTAAGCTTAAGAGAGCTCACTGTTATAGAGAAGTATGGCAATGTGTATGATAATAATAAAGACATTAAGGCTTTGATAAACATGGGGAGAGTTACTGGCGGACCGAGGGTTAAAATAAGTTGTCAGCTTAGTGTAATAAGTTTTCCTGCCTTTTTGTATACCCATTGGCAATTGGATAAAGCTGTTGTTGGGCCATAGAGGGCAGAGTACGGAAGGTATGGTTGGATTGCTGGGGTAGGGTAACGTGGGGTTGCTTGTGGGCTATATAAAATCGGGTCCCTTGGGGGTCCATTAGGAGCTGGCCTTGAAGTGTCTCCAAGATGTTATCCAGATTTGCATCCCACCCAACCCACCCTTGAATATGGATTTATGTTAATATATAAATAATTTAAAGTTAAAAAAAAAAAGGGGTTGGCGCAGCTGGAGGAAATTACAAATATAGTTTGGTTACAACATCAGGTACAACATAGGTTTATGATATAAATGCTAGTATGCTTCCTTAACCCAAATTATTTTTCTACAGCCCTAGATTATTTTTCTAAACCATTCGGTCTGCCAATAGAGCATTGTAAACTGTCACCTATACTAGAATCATCCAATGAGAGCAGGTGAATCAGAGCATGTGTGTGTGCTGTTTGCAGCTGGAAAAAATGTTTGGTTGAGGAAATCACAAAAAATGACATGTTTAAAAAACTGAAAGAAAAAAAATGAAACAGATTCATCAGCTATAGTCTAGCGAGTTTTTTTGTTTATAATTATTATTCCCTTTAATGTTATTCTACAAATTGTCTTTTATTTTTACCCAAGCTACACAATGCTCTAAGAGAGTTGTGAAGTTCAGAAACTACAGTCGGCTCACTTTCCTGCAGAGTTACAGAAAAAATATTTGCCCACCTTTGCTATTTTCCCCTTTGCAATACTTGCACGTGACAGTCCTTCCTGCTGTTCTGAATATAGCTACATCTGAGCCCACAGGGAATATTATATTAGTTTGGTCTGATCATACTGGGAAACGTTCAAGATAAACAAGCAGTAAAGGGGACAAAAGATAGGGAACTATAATTTATGGCGCAGATGCCGTGTAGTTGGGAGTGTGAAAACTTTGCATATTTTGCAAATGAAATGACTTATTTGAGACAGTAAAACAAATGTAATACATCATTAACTAATAGTGAGAATTTTTTCACCAGCCTTGGATTCGCAGCAAAATTCCGCATTTCACCATGAGCATTTTTTTTTTCGGAAAAAATTTGCAGTGGAAAAATTTGTCGAGACAAAAAAGACACCAAGACAAAACAGTCGCCAAAAGAAAAAAAATCCCATTGACTTTAATGCATTTGGACAAAAAAGTCGCCATAAGTAAATGACCATTGACTTTTATGTGTTTGGACAAAAAGTCTCCATAAGAAAAAACACCCATTGACTTAAATGTGTTTCACAAATTTTTTTTCCGTTTTGCAAATTTCTTCGCAGTTATACGCAAATTTTTTCGGTAAATCGAAACAGGATAGATTTGCTCATCACTATTCACTAAGGGGCATATTTAGTAAGGGTCGAATTTCGAAGTTCAAAAAACCTTGAAATTCGACCCTCGAATTGAAATCCTTCTACTTCGAATATCGAAGTCTAAGGATTTTTAGCGTATTCGATCGATCGAACAATCAAATAGAAATCGTATGATCGAACGAATAAATTGTTCGAATCAAACGTTTCGAACAATTTTTAGCGATCGATCAAAGGATTTCTATTTGATCAAAAAAAAACTTAGAAAGGTGCTGTGGAAGGTCCCCATAGGCTAACATTGCACTTAGTTAGCTTTAATTTGGCGAAGTATGAAGTCGAAGTTTTTTTAAAGAGACAGTACTTCGATTATCTAATGGTCGAATATTCAAACTATTTTTACTTTGAATCGAAGTAAATTCAAAGTTGTAGTATCCTATTCAATGGTCGAAGTATTAAAAAAATTACTTTCAAATTCGAACTTTTTTAAAATTCACTTGAGCTTAGTAAATCTGCCCCAAAGTATTCTAACAGTATGATACAAATGCACTGCCGAAGCAGAAGCAACAACTTGTCCTACATATTGTCATCCAGTCAATCACAAGAACAGCCTTTTAAATATTGACATGCTACTGATACCTTTATCATCCTAGTTATACTGAAGCTGTTCTGTACTCTTCTATGGCCTTGTCAGATATTGTAGGTAAGACTATTGTGCATAGGGTCATTGGACCTCCTGCTGGATCAGAGGCTGGTCCCTAAGATGTTTGGTTGAATTCAGTTATACTTTGTTAGAATATGACCACAAGAAAACAAATGGACTTTCACTTTTATATATTTAAAATATATATATAATTTCTTTGATCCTTTTGTGGCATAGAACTGAAGTCCAGTGGCTTTATAAAGATCTCTATCGACACTTCTACAGGCAAATAATTATTTCCAAAGTAATGGCTGCTTACTCCAATTGATGAGCTGTGCAAAGACTTCTAGTAGCACTTCTGACCAATATTTGTGTATGTATTGCTATTTAAAAGCCAGAAGCACTACATCACTAAGCATTCAGTGGCTGCACAAGGCTACCCGCCAGCATATTTGCTTTCCTTTCATTCATATCCAGTAATAACAGTGCCACAAAGATCATCTACTTCAGCCAAGAGCTAAACTCCTTGCAGATGCTCCGTTCTGAATATTCTTTACATGAAACACCAGTACCCAACTAAACATACAACTGCCAGATGTCCCTCATTTCCTCGCACAGCGGCAATATTTTTTATGTCACAGTATTTGGATTCAGAACTCTTGTGATCAATATTCTATCTGATAAGACAAACAAATCCTGTGAAATGTGTAAACATACATGTAACATACCCTGGTGGCCTAGTGGGCTGGTGTGTACGCCCGGAGCGTGGTGCTCCTTCTTCCTCGGTTGCCGGTGATTACTAGGGTGCATGCGGCGCGCACATCTGGGTTTTTATATAAATTTTATATAAATTTTTATATTTAAAAAAACTCCTTGCCCGATGTTAGGTCTAAATTGTTAGTATCCTGGGTGCAATTTCTGTCTTGTTTGATTCCAATTCTGACCCTTGCCTGCCTGACTATTCTTCTCAGTAAAACCAGTAACCACCCCATTTTTTTTATATCAGTGTATGACTGCTGTCCCATTCTGTTCTGCCTCAAGTGAAGTGTGTGGAATTTCTGATGCAAATTGCCATGTTTTTTTACCCACAATGCCGTGTTTTCCCCATAATTCCAGTGCAATTGTACCCTGGAAGAAAGTTGCCTTTGTTGCAATAGCACCATTTGTGTCAAAGATTGTGCATACATGTGGTAGCTTACGTCACTTCCAAGGTTTGTTGTTAAAATTACCTTTGTGCATCATTCTTCCTGCACAAATCAGTTGATTCTATTGATGTAGCCTGTTATGGAAATCCTGGAATTACATGTCAAATTTAGGTTGGGAGTAGGTCCATGTTCAAGGTATCCTTGTGTCAAGAGATGCAGTTGCGTGCCGCTGCTGTACAGAAGTGCAAGGAGCATGCTCGGACACAATTACAATAATATGAGCAAAATTGTTCGTATTTTAGAACAGAGGCACTTATGGCTTATGATTGTAATTGAACCTTATAATTACATATTTATCAATATGTTTCATTGACACTGATAGGGTTAACTTTTGGGGCTGTGTGGTCGAGGCAGTGGTGCATCACAGGGGGGGACTCTGACTTCAGGGGGTGGCTGCTGACATCAGGGGGTGGGACTATATGGCAACTAGTGATGAGAGAAAATTTTCACCAAGTTTTGCCACGAAAATTACACCCATAGACTCCAATAGGTGAAAAAATTGTTGCGCCTCAAAAAAAAAATTGTTGTGCATCGAAAAAGTTTGGCGCCCATAGACTTCAATGCATTTCGGCAAATTTGTGCCGCTTCAGAAAGTTTTGCAAATGGGTCAGATTCGCCCATCACACATGATTGCCCAATCGCCACATCAATCTAGGAGACTCCTGCCCAGTTTTCCTAATTTGGAAAAACAGGTAGGCCGTTTTGCGCCTGAGCAGCCCTTACGTAAACTGTGTTGTCTGGTTAAAACCAAAAAGGTGGCAACCCTACACGGTTCAAAACCTTTTACCAACTGCAGGGGAGGTTTTTTTTTTATCAAGCATAAAATGAGGTTTATCTGTAATATAAGCTGAAGCTACAAGGCTGGTTACTAAAGTCTGATGCTAATTGCACTGGTTTCTGAGCTGACATATAGTAATTATCTGTATTAATTACTAATCAGCCTTATATTGTGACATTTCTATTCTATGTGTACTGTATATTGTGAGTGGGTCCCTAAGCTCAGTAAGTGACAGCAGCACAGAGCATGTGCAGTGAATCAGCAGAAAAGAAGATGGGGAGCTACTGGGGCATCTTTGGAGGCACAGATCTTTACTGCTAAAGGGTTGTGATAGCCTCTGGCTGGTATAAATGCCCAACACATCCAATGTACAACATTTCTAGCCTACTTCTTTATTTAGGCTTTAGTTCTCCTTTAAATAGGTCTCAGCAGTGGAAATATCTGCGAAATTTCTCCAATGTGAGTTTTTGCCTGTAAAATATTTTAAAAAAAAGGTAGTGTAAACATTTCCAGCAGAATGTTGGCAGAACAAACATTTCACAGATCAGTAACATCCCGTTATAGTAAAGTCAAATATGAAGAAAAGTCTTATTTTGGGTGAAAATACTATTTGGCAAAGTAACAGTAATAGCAATAAATGTCAGAAAAGTGAAACAATACTTAGAGCTTTATTTGCCCTGTGATTCTAAAGTATCAGGCTCAGGACTATCATAGATAGTGTAGCATCTGCCAACACAGCATTCCTTTTCTACTTACACTCATATAGCACACACTTGCCATAAAACTACGTTTTGGTCCAGATCTGAACCATTATCTTCATTAATAACACTCTGTAATACCAAATCGCCTGTTAAACCGATTCCTACTCTCATATTTGGAATTGGGAAGTGGTTATTTTTATTCACAGCTCGTATCAATCTATATGAAATAAACGGATGAAATTGATTTGGGATGGGATGGGAAAAGATGTTCATTTCAGTTTACATTAACTGCATTGCAAATGACTACTGATCACACTGGATCAGGATTCATACAAAGAGTTTACATGGTTATGGTTTATGCTGATAGGATGATATACAAAATATGTATTTGTATTCTTTAGGGAACATTCACTAAGAAGGCAGATCACAATTATCTAGTACAATTCTATAGTTTCAGATCAGCACAGTAGCCGAAGCTGAAAAAACAAACAAACCCTCTATCGTACCTGTATTATTATTAGCAAAAATAAATAGGCAAGTTGATATAGAAATATACAATAGTAATAATTTATTTATGCCCCAGATGCACTAAGTCATACAAACTCATGCCTCAAGCTCAAATAACCAAGCACTTGCACAGCACTGGTGACCTATAGTATCACGCTTAAGAAATATTCAAGACAAAAACTTACATGTAAAAACTTACATAATGTGCTCTCTTTAAAGAAGACATTATAGAAATACAACATACATAGTAAGATAAATATGCCTGGAACAAAGCAAACTAGATAAAATAATAAATTGTAACTGGGTGTATGCATCCAATGAGGATTGAAATTGTCCAAACACACAAGAAACAACACTGATAAATATGTATGAATACTGTTCATTTGTTTATGCTGAGCGTGATGGGTCTTGAACAAGTGCTCAAACAGCACTCTCTTGTGGACATTAATAGTAAATATAGTCAATTCATAAATATTTCAAATAATTATATTGTCCTGTTTGGCTTTTATTACTGTACTGCACACCAACAACAAGCAAACAAGAGAACGGCATTGTGACTTTCGGTGAGAGGGGAGAAGATGGTACTGTCGGGTACATCAGGAATCTGTACTATTAAACCACAAGATCGATAAATTGATGCTTGTATACATAGGTACTTTTTTAGCCTATTTAATGGACACTGCAGGCTACACCTTCATCCTTCATCTGTCTATAAAGACTATATATGTCACAATATTGTTGTGATTTATATATATATATATATATATATATATATATATATATATATATATATATATATATATATATATATATAAACAGCGCCAACTTTTTTTCAGCTCTAGGTGTATCATTTAATGCAGGTAATAAAAATGGAATGTGTTTACTAGAGCTTTCATAAGAGTGATCCAATCATAGTCAGCAGTCACATGCACTATACACCATTTAGGTTAATTGTCATGGATAACATAGTTAGGCATGTTCCATCATGCTCAATATCATAATTTATTTCAAATTTCTCTTTGCAATGGACACTTAAATAGTGTTGGCACTATATATATAAAGCAAAGCAGATATTATTAAAAGCACCATAAGGGTCACTTACTTTGACTCTGGACAGAAGTGCAAGAGCACCAAGAGGCTAATCTGCTACTGATGCTGCTGGATGATGCTTAATTTACGGTACAGTTAAGGGGGGAAATTTACGTGGTCTCTACACCCCATTTTGGATTACAGAGACCTGCAGCAATTATTCAGGGCACAGTGTGCACATGGCAAAATGTTTCCATTTTTTGCACTTGGCACCCTACCCTGCACTTAGAGTCCTGCAGAGGGTCATCTACCTGTGAGCTATACAAAAATGTGGGTATTTGTAGGACTGTGACTCCAAATTTTGCCTATGGTTATAGGGTTTTGCGTCAGTGGTTCTGGTCGTATGTGTCAACGTAGGCTTGCTTGTCACCTTCCTTCATCTCTGAATAACATCACTATGATAATATCACTTCTGGCTTTATGGAAGGTGGTCACTGGCTAACGGATCAGTTTGAGGATAAAGGAGTTATGCTAGATCAAGTAATAGTTTTTTACTGATCTTGCTATAATACTTTAAACCTTGAAATGTAATATGTAAGGATCAGTTGATGGCTGAATCCTCTTGAAGCTTATAAATCCAATTTGTTGCAACAGTCGAAATCTAGCCCCTGTACATCTTAGTAGATGTAGGATAGACTGTAAAGGTTGGGGTTATTTTCTCTAGAAAAAAAGACACTTGCAAGTACATTAGTAACATTATAGACAGATTGTGAAGGATCTTTTTTTTCCATATAAAGGATCACCGCACCAGAGGCCACCCCTTTAGACTAGAGGAACAGAACTTTCATTTGAAGCAACGTAGGTGGTTCTTCACAGTGAGGTTGTGGAATGCACTGCCGGGTGATGTTGTGATGACTGATTCTGTTAATGCCTTTAACAGTGGCTTGGCTGATTTCTTGGATGAGCATAATATCAAAGGCTATTGTGATCTTAAAGTTTGCAGTTAGTTACTATCATGGGCGTCCACAGAGGGGGGCAAGAGGGGGCAGTGCCCCCCCCTGGGACTGTGCACAAGTTTCCACCTGTTCGTGCATTGGCCCCAGCTTACTGCGGTTTCTGTCGCGATCCCTCGAAGATTTTTCTTCTGTGCAGCAGAGTTTTCTTTTAGCTCCTTCCCTAGGTGCTCGCTCCCCCCTCCCTTGTCACGGTGCTGCCGGATCGTATTACTTCAGCTGTGACAGAGAGAGAGAGAGCAGCCAGGGAGCATCTGATTGGCCAGTAGCACAGATTGCAGCGCCGGAGAAAACGAAGGAAGGAAAGCCCTTTCTATTGCAGTCTGCAGCCTTGTACTTGTGAGTTCTGGGGGTATTTATACAATTACTTGCCCCTGTGCCATCTGTTTGTGTGTTCTGCTGGTATTTATGTATGTACTTGCCCCTGTGCCATCTGTTTGTGAGTTCTGGGGGTATTTATACATGTACTTGCCCCTGTGCGATCTGTTTGTGAGTTCTGGGGGTATTTATACATGAACTTGCCACTTTGCCATCTTTGTGTGAACTAGGGTTGCCACTTGTCAGACAACCGGTATTTTGAAGGGTTGCCCGGGTCAAAACTTCCTGGATGGTTTTTCAAATTAGGGAAACTGTGCAGGATTCCCTTGATTATTGACCCGGCGATCGGCTGATCGCTGTGGCATAGCTCCACCCCCTGATGGCAGTGACACACCCACCTATCTCACAGGCCCGCCCACAGATGCCTCCTTGCCCCACCCTGGAAAATTTTCTGCGGACACCAATGGTTACTATAGGTATTGGCATATAAAGTATAGTTTATATATATGAGTGCATAGATAGGTCTCTCTGGAGGGGTTGAACTTGATTGACTTGGGTCTTTTTTCAACCTAAATTAACTATGTAGTCAACAGCCATACATAGTAAAGCTGTCAGTCAATATCCAGATCAAATACATGTTTAGCAACAGGTTAATGATCATATTGCTTTGGAATGCTTTATTGATTACTGGCCTGTATTTAACCTTCTTTTTATGTGTTTTTTTTGCAACCATGGTTTCACTTATATAGTGTGACACAATTTGTGTATATGACAAAGCTATTTTATTTCAATCACCATGTTGCTGTAACTCATTTCGCCTGGTGGCTATATATTCTCGCCTCATATTCTACTTCCATTCTCTGTTACATAGTGTCACATGATATTTTGTAGCATTTCTTGAAATCCCAATGCAATAGACTTTATATCTATGATACTATACCTAATAATTTGTTTTGTTATGATCTACCAATATCATACCTATTGTACATGTACATTGGGTGTAGAAATAATATAAATAATAATAACTTGCAAGTAATTGCAGAGGTACACCAACTGCAAATTATATCATTAGGAAAATAAATGGTAGCTATGCTAATGGTAGACCAAAATGGGCCTATAATAATGTATGAGGATGTATGAATACATATAAGTGTTTGCATGGAATTTTGAAATAATTAATGAAATAAAAATGCAAGGGCTGAAATTGCACAGAAAATCCCCCTACATTATAATATTGACTTCATAAGTGGAACTGTAAACTGTAAAACTGTAAAAGTATATTCAGCTGAAGTCCTATTCATTGCATTCATGTTGAACAAGGGGGCATACTGCGTTTCTAAAGATGAAAAGAAATTAAATGAAAAAATAAATATAGCCTTTAAATTATACATTTAGAACATGAGAATAATTGTAGTATAACGTATATTTTATGTAGACTTCTTAGATTTTGATGCCCAATTTCTAAATGAATTCATATCAGTGACAGGAGCCATATAAGATGTGATTAGGTAACCCTATCCAAAACGTTTATGAAACAATGCACTCTGGTTCATGAAGAATTGCAATATGCTTGCTTTAAATTATGAAGAAAGAACAGTTGAGTAGAACATTTGACGGATGTGTGTTTAGAAAAATATGCTTAGCAAAAGCTACATCATTATCTAAATCTATTATACTGTATACTAACTCTTGAGCTTTTCTGGTGGATGTTTGTCTTTCTTTCATCTCACTGTTTGCTGGATTTAGATGCTGATACATACAGTTATAGGTTTATTTGGAGAGTAATAACTGCAGAGTATTATATATGCTAATAAGAGTAAAACACTGGTTCTTCTAGGGTGTGCTGCAACCTGTCTGCCTAGGGAAAAAAAGTCACCCTGAGCATAGCTGCTGGGCATTTTCCAGGCTTAGGTCCAGCAGTGATTTATTCCTCGTCAGCTCCAAGCAGGTAATGGTCTTCGAGAATGGACACAACAGCCTCTCTCCATTGAAAGCATCTGCCTTGCTTCACACATATGCTGAATCTTATGGTGCAGAGCTTCCTAAAGAGCTTACCGAGGTCGGATGATGTGCTGGAGAAGGCATGCAGCCAATTCTGCAGGTCCCCACCACCAGCGCCTCATTTGCTCGGATGCAACAGCAACACAACCTGTGACCCCACTGACTGATCTATAACATACCACCACACTGGAACTCTACCCTGCTGTAGAACAGCAATGGACAGTCAGCAGTTACCTGCGGAAGCATGTTACCAGGGGTATATGCACAGTTGGACAACAGGGGAAGCAACGACAGATGAGGCAGCTCTACTGAGTAGTCTCTTGCTTTGAACAGGCTTTGTTAGCAGAGACCAGGCTTAAGGAAGTGAGGTCATCTACCTGGTCTTCCTGTTCAATGAACGTTAGATGTACTGCTGGAGGTGGACAAGATACCTGCTGCAGAGGAGGATGAGAAGGAGGCAGGCATGGTCTTAAGGCTGCCTGATGAAGAAGATAAAGAATAGGAGGACTGGCTGTCAGTAGAGAAATGAGATCAAAGTCAGGTTACACACCACCCAAATACACACTCTATTATCTGGCTGGGACAGCACTGAACAGGAGGAAGAGGAAGATGACTTGCTTTGTACAGAAGGCAGGCATTGCCTGCTTTGAGTAGTCAAATCTAATTATCTTCTATTGGGTTCATTTTTAAGCAAATGCTTGTCTTACCAAATTTCCAATAATAATTTTCTTTTCTGCAGAATTGGTAGTAATTTTGAAAATGATTTATAAATCAGAACTACTATTGTTTCTGAATGGTAGCAATCATTACTGCTGGAAAAATATACAAAGTGGTCATAAATCTCAGAGTGATTGTGCGGAATACAATGCAGATATACAGTTTATCTGCTGTAGATCAAACATATTGTTAAAGGAAGGTTTGCAAAATGCTCTTGTAACTGCTTCGCTGTCAAATGAAAAGCACTTGCACTTGTAGATAAACTGCCTCTACTGAATTGTACAAGGACAGTAACACAGTGGTAAAACGTATCCAGTAGCACAAAATTAGCCTGTGAAGATCGAGAACAAATGTCAGATACAATCAGCGATTTCTAAAAGGCTGATTTATAAATTGTTTTAAGAATAGCAGAATAGTTTTATATGTTGGCACCACACAGATCATTTTTCCAGAGTCAATTAAACTTTCACTGGAGGTTACATTCTCACATGTGCAAGTTTCTTTCTTAACCATCTCTGTTCTTCTTTTTGCTGTGCAGGAAATTGATTATGTTTTCAAATGGCAGGATTATGTTCAGTAACCCAAAGATAATTGAGGTCAGCAGGTAACAGCTTATTACTATATGTATCTCTGTAGAGAAGGCAGCACAGATTATAGGATAAAAGGTAATTAAAAGGTAATTAGATACAATCTGATACAAATATATTTTTATTCAAATATTGCCTTTAATGCATAGGTACAGATTTTCAGAGGCAGAAAGATGACAGAAAAAGCAGAGAAAAAAAATGGTAAAAACCATAATTTGTGATGCAATTCACAACTCAGAACTCCTGAATTTGAATTTTTCTTTCAAAAATTCAAATGTTTAATATTTATTAAGCACTTAACATTATAAAAATTTAATTTACATTTCAAAAAGCTGCCAAATTCATGTAGGATTCAATGGGTAAATTGGTAAAACTCACAAAATAATGTTTTGCTCCCCAATACCAAAGGGATAGGGTAATGCCATTTGATAGAGATTTCTTCTTCTCCTTTATATAGTGCCAACATATTCTGATTAGATTGTCTGCTTGCCCTGGCTGTCAAAAAAAATGGCAAAATAATTGCCAGCAATTCACCCTAAATTTGCCAAATGTCCAGTATTTTGTGAACTCAGCAGGTTTGCTCATCACTACTCATAATATGTAGTGATGGGCGAATTTATTTGCCAGGAGTGAATTCGTGGCGAATTTGCCCGATTCGCCACCAGCGAATAAATTCGCGAAACGCCCGCGAAAATTCGCAGGAAAAATTCGCCGTCGTCAAAAATTTTTTTCGCCGGCGTCAAAAACGGGCGCAAATTCGCCCATCACTAATGATATGTTTTTCCTGAAATAACTCTATTATAGCCCCAATTCATTTAGTTTCTCTCATTTATCCAAAACATTTTGTTTGTCCATAGGAGGTCACAAACTTTGTGTGACAAGCAAAAGAACGTTTGATTTCCTCTAGGTTCTGCTACGTTGACATTCATTGCATGAAAAACATTCTCCGTCCACATAGCTGTACCAAACTGACTAAAATTGCCCTTGCTTTTTTAATATGAAGAATTCTGCAGTTTTAAAGTTAGTTTTGATGGTTGCCCAGCACTGATGTATCTTTTCTTAATAATAAACGACATTGAAACTATATCATGTGCAAGCAAGGTTATCTGAGTGTCCCTAGGAAGGCTACATGTCAAGCAATTAGGCATTAGCTTAAACACCTACAAATGTCCTAGAATGTACAACTGAAATACTTTTACATCTTCTGACATAAGCCAAAAAGTTTGGTAAGCTGGGACTTCCAGAACTAGACTGTTTCTAATGAGCACTCTGTATAAGGCTCTAAAAAACTTCTGAGGATCCCACATATGATTGGTTAAAACTTGAAGCCAACTCAGTCCTCTACCTATACATCCTGCCACATGGGAAGGTCTCAGCTTACTCTAATGTTCACATTTTCTTCTTACAATGGGTTCTATCTTCAGTTCACTAGGTTATATGTTAAATAAATTGGAGAGCACCCCTACTATCTAGAATTTCTACAAAAGGGGTACTTATTGTAGTATCCCTACCCAATGTTGTTAAACCTTTGAAAAGACACAGATTACATTATAAAACTGAGCAATCTGTTTCACGGGTCTAAACTGTTAACTCATACCACTTATAAAGACATACCAAGGCACTGACTTGTTAAATGAACTCCATTATAGAACTGTATTTCAAATGACACATATTCCTTCTTCTGGGAATTGCTATCATTAATCACACTTCCCAGGAGTCTACTTCAACAAGAATACTAGCTGATATTTAGGCACACATTTCAGTTGCCAGTCCTCTTTGCTTTACACAAGTAGAACAAGAAGCATTAAGGGAATAAATATAGAAATTCAATGTTCAAACTATACACATTTATATGTAAATATTGTAAAGTACAAAATACAAGGATTTTAGGTTTGGGTAAATATAGAGCAGATTACAACACTAGCACACACAGCACTTTCTAATGAATTAAAAGAACTTATATATAGTACTCAGGCTACACAGAACTTGCTAAGACCTAAGTAGTGATGGGAGAATCTGACCCATTTAGCAAAATATTCGCCAAACACATTTAAATGAATGTTCATTTTTTTTTGTGTGAGACAATTATTCAAACCGTGCAACATTTTTAAACCATTCAACATATATTTTACTATCCATTAGTCTTTGGTACTTTTTTTCTATGCAAAATTTGGCAAAATGTCGCTCAACCCTAGAGGTAAGTAATCAGCTTCAGTATTTGGGCCTGGAAATGAAGAAAGGGTAGGGTTTATATGTGGAAGACTTGTTTGTGTTTGGCTGGCTCTAATTAGCCTATGAGGCTGCTGGGTTTTCATACACACATGCAGCGAGCTCAATTCACCAGGAACCTCTCAGCTGCCTTCCTGGACTTGTAGTTATGGAAAGGCAGCTAGAACGTCTCTGGTTCAAACCCCAGCCAAGTCGCATGTCCACTTACCCTTTAAGACAGAAAATGCATATAAATAGGAGAAGGTAAATCAGTCACTATATAAAACACATTTTTCATAGTGAAAAATTTTCTTTCTGGACAATGCTGACCATATAATCTAGGCATTTTGTACATTTTAGATTGTAGAGAATCAGAAGAGAAAGACAAATAATTCTAAGTCTGCAAGACTGTCTCAGGATAACAAATCTAGAACAAAATCAAAGTTAATTCTAAGGTTAACTCTCCTATCTGCTAAGAAGTTTGCAGTCTGTCTGAAGTTGCACCTTTGTATTTATTTGAGCCACATTGTTGCAACCCATCTTGAACTAAATAAATCTGTTGTATATAGAAATATACAGATTTCATGTATCTTCATGTATTATGTGTCCTGGTCCCTCTATCCAGACTTCACCTCAGCAGGGCATAACAAGTTAAATTTGTTTATTACAATTAATTGTAATGAATTTGTTTGAAGTTAACCCAAATAAAGGTGTAAAAAGTTCAATGAGCATTATGTGCTTTGTGTGTGCCGCTGCTGTATCATATTCTCTGAAGGCATTTACGTCAATGTGACCTTCATATGGATTACAATATCTCCCTATAGTAAGTTGCATTACATATGAAAGCATCTCAGTTGCAAAAGCTGGTACTAAAATAGATTTATCAACAAAGAACAAAAATCCAAGCTAAATTTGCTCCTTTGAAATGAAATATGAGGAATGATGTTTGTGCTCATATTTAAAGATTTTGCAAGTAGACTCTGATAAAAGATGTCCCCATTTATTATTCAAAAGCCTAGAGACACTGAGAGTAGACTCCACTGAGGCTTTCCAATGATACACTTGAAGAAATTATTATGAAAAGATTGAATAAATGTTCTGAGCAACTAGGGAAGGGCAACATGACATTTGGGTTGAATTATTTACTTCAAGGATGTGCAATAGTTTTGGAAAATGGGAAATAGCCAGGGAGCCCATGCTCTGGATTCCATAGAAGCAAAAATATCTTTATGTAATTAATGTTCCAAAGAAGTCTTTTATGATTGTGTCTTGGTTTGAAAATAGGACCATATAGCAGGGTTTACAGTTCTCCCTGCTAGTGATGAGGGAAACTGCCCTGTTTTGAGTCACTGAAAAATTTGTGGAACCATGGAAATATTCATAAAATAGTGAAATTGTGCCAAATATATTCAATGGGCATTTTTTGCCATATTTTTGTTGCACCAAATGCATTGGCATGATAGGCTATTTTCTCATACCAAATTAGATTCAATGGTTTTTAGCCAACTGCAGTGGAAACAAAGGGTTGTTTGAGCCAAATGCATTAGAGTCAATGGGCTTTTTTGCTTGCCTTTTTATTCTATGTGAATACATACTGTAGGTACAATGAAAGTGCAACTGATCTGGTCAAATTTACATATTATGATGGCAGCTTGAATTGTGGTGCATGTAATATGTTTCTACCTCTGATGCAGCTCTGTGTTGGTGCACTCAACCTTAGTTGAAAAATCCAGTAGCACACCAATAAGTTGCAAAAGTGCAGAACACATGTTGCATTTTGTCAAGTCTGGACCTTTGCAAGTTATCAGAGTGCTACTGGATTTTTCTACATTGATAGGTCTGAGTGGTCTTCTGGACCAGCACCCAACATTGACATCAGTGTGTGGTGTACTCAACCTTGTGAGGTGGGGTAGTATTTATATCAGAATAATAAAAAGGACACTACAACAAGCCAGCCATTCATACTACTGTTGCAGCTTAAATTCTGTCAAACTAAACAGTTTCAGCATTATGTTATGGCTTACGACACTTAATCACTAGTACACAAATTAATGGCAGTGTGTGTCCCACCACTGCCAATCAGATGTTATTCACTTTCCTATGTTTGAAATGAGTGAGTTAGCTAGATTTCTGTTTGGGTTCAGTGCAGAAAAATAATTTATGCAGGCCAAAACAGCATTAGATATCCCACTACATTTTCCTGGTTTTCTGATTTTTGTGCATACTGAGCAATAATTGGATCACTTTACTCTCTGAACTTAGAACTATAGAAAGCAATCGCATGTTCGCAAAAACAGTTTTGTCGCAAATTTTGAGAGGGAACCTTTGAGGGCTGAAATTGGTCAAAAAGGACACAAAATTAAAATCTTCATTGCTAAAGTTTGCATTGGTCTTTACGAATGTTTTTTTGTGTTAATGCAACATATTACATTCCACCATTAGTTTGTTATAAGGCACCACATGAAGCCGTCCATGTGTGCACTCTACATCCTCAATCAGCAGCGTTCCTAGAGGGGGGGCGGGCCCTGGTGTGTGATGCGCAGACGTGCCCCGGCCCCCTCTGTACGGCGTGCTGCCGGTTTGATTTCAGTGGCGTGCGGCGCTGCCGGGGGGCCCTGAGGGGGTGCGGGCCCTGGCCCGCTCGCACCCCCTGCTCCCCCGTTAGTTCCGCCACTGTCCTCAATTGCTTATACAGGCCTATCTTAAATACCTTTTTTAAGCCAGAAGTGCCACTAATTTTTCAACTCATTGAAAATGAGAGAGTAAAAATTCAAGGTATTCTAATCTTATCAATATTCATATGATACCCACCTGATGATGAAATAAATAGATTATATTGACTTATTTTACTAATTTCAAAGAAATATGATCACACAAAATTCTAGTTATTTGGAAAGTTTAAATAGTATTTTATAGGAAGGACTGATTTCAGAGCAACAAAAAAAAAAACCTGATGTATAGGAGTGAACTTAAGGCAAAAAGCTGTAAGGTTTAGTGTATGCACTTTTAATCTACCGTTATTTCTATATCTTGTGCTGTGATAACTATTAATTTTTGAACGTTATATTTAACAGGCCACTTCACTTTATTTCAATAAAGTGAAGACATTTCCCCATAGAATTAAAGAAAAGGAACATTGAAGTCAGACAATTCATTTTTAAGAAGTACAATAACAGAACTTTCAAAGAGAACATTCTCTGTAGATTAATTCATTCATTGTCAAGAATCCCAGAAAGGACTATAGGTTTGTACATTAAAGAACATGATCAATGGATTTTTTTCAAGGTGCATGATATTTGTTGTTTCTGGTTCTAAGAGCTTGTTAAAAAAATATTTAGAGATAACATTGAGGAATTTTTGTATTTTAACAATATCTTATAAATATAAACAGATGGCGAGGAGACTGAAATCATAGAGGTCATTTATGAGCAGGAAGGCTGGAGGTAGTACAGAAAGGCTGGAAGTAGTACACAAAGTTCACTTTGCACATTGCTTTCCTGCATTGAAAAATGGTGCCAAAAACAGAAAATTGCGGCCACACCAGTGATTAAAGTGCTGTCTGCATTTGGTAGCACTGTATTCATAAGGGGTGCTTTTCTTAATGTAATGTGTAAAAGCCCTGAACTACAAATACCAATGGATCAATCAATGTCTTCAGTTGTTGCTATTTGGAATTCAGAAAACACATTTCAATTTTTAGTGATGCACTGTGAGGGATTGTAAGGCATTTCTATGGAGAGGAAGGTATGAGTCAGGCAAGAACTGGTATTGTGCCAACAGGTAGTAAATGGTTGACTGAAGATTAGAAACAAGATCAGGGTGATGAGGGTGAAGAATTAGGGTCCTGAAAGGATAGGGACGGTGCAGGCTAAGAATCTGGACCATGCTCAACAGGGACAATGCAGGAGAAGAATTGGAACAGGACTTGAGTAGGGAACTGGAGCAAGGCTTGAGTAGGAGTGTCAACAAAAGCAGGAACAACAGACATATATGTACATGTATTTTCTTTGATAAAGCTCATCCTGTAATGTATACAGTGTCTTGTATAATATGGACTCGACGGTCTACTAAATCTCACATGACCAAAGATATCCTAAAGAACTATTTTCTTACTTTTGATTGATCTGCAGTACACAGTGAAGAAATGAAGAACAAACAAGGAGACATGATCAGATACACCTGACCCAAGAACCACAAGGCATTTAGTCACAGAGAGAATCCTCAGCAGAACTCAAAATAGATTACAAAGCTGTAAGTTTGCATTTCCAGTTCATGTGAGCAAATTTAATATATTGCAATATATTTCTCTCTGTTCAATTTCGTTTTGGTTATGTTTACAGTTGATGCTAGTGATTAAGGGGGCCCTGTGTATGAAGGCTTTTGATCGGGCTATGCCTTAAAATTGTATGAATTCATTGTGAAGCATGTTTGCCTAACTTCAATCGTATGCAAATCCTCTTAATATGCAGTGGACTGATATGGAAAATTGGTCTTTGAAACTCATTTCAGAGACCTATCTCAAAGTTGTGCCAATAACTACAAAGACTGCACATGCTTTATAACCAAACTAATACCAATAAACCTGCTGCAAAAAAAATAAATGCATCGGATCAGACAAAAATAAAAAATCACAAAAAATTTGCAAAGAAGAGATTATTTGAAACCAACACAGATGTAGTTCTTTAAGTCTGGCTTGTTGTTTGAAATTGCAAATTTAAAGAGAATTCAGTTAATTGCAATGCATTATTATACGTAAAAACTAATATTAAACTACTGTTTAAAAAAAGAAAAAATCGCTCTTTGCAGCGATTTAAGCAGAATGATTTAAAACATAAAAAAAGGACAAACAACAGATAAAAGGTGCAGACAGGGAGGTCACTACATATAGCAATTTAGCTGCAGACAGCTGGTAATACAGGTCTCTAGGCAAGCCCAATGTCTGAGCAGGCAGAACTAATCACAGGCAACAAGTTAACATTTGTAGATCAGCAGAGGGAGGGTAAGAGCATAACTAGAAACACACTACTTCACCTCATCCAAGAGGAGCAGTGGTCCATAAACACAAGGGACCTGGGTCTATGCTGGGTATGTCCTTGAACCTTGAAAGAGGAGTTTAGTCTAGCAGACTACACGAGTAGGAGATATACTGCAGTTCAAATAACAATTTCAATATTCAATAGGCAGGATCAACCTTCTGCATTAATCACCAGTCTTTCATTACCAATTCTTTCCAGGGCATCATGACCTTTTTGCCTTCTGTTCTGAAAATAATGTAAGCAACAGATAATTTATAAGTGACCTTTTACACATATCAAACTAGCATATACATATTAGTAAATATTTCCATTTTGCCTTGAGCTACCATGTTGATGTTCTGCATGCTCATTCATACAATAACTATATATAGCCAGAATGAGAAGAAAATCGGTTCTGTCTCTCACAAACAGAAGTGTGGGAGTAAAAGACATGTGTCTACGTCTGATTTAATTTAAAATTCATGTATGCTCCTAGGTTTGTATATAAGCACAGGAGATCTGAATCAGAGGAGGTAACCTAAAGGAAATAAAAGTCCTTAAAATAAATATGGCTAGAAATGCAGTATTTAATATAGTGAACTTATTGCACCAGCCTAAACATTCAGTATATTTGTAACAGTTATGATCCAAGCCTTCAAAGTTGTGCACCTTCTTGGATTTTGTTATGAGTGTCAGTGGCACTGCACTGCAAGGCTCATTTGGGCTTTGAGCAGCTGTTTACAAGCTAAGCTTAGGGGTTGTGGCAAATCATCAAGCAGAAAATGTGATTTGCCTTTCATATAAGCTGATGCTACAGGACTGATGATGAAAATTTCACTGGTTTATGAGTTACCAAGAGATGAGAATCTGACTCAATTGCTAATCATTCTTGTATTGTGAAATTTATATTTTATATCTATATATTGTGTATATTGTGAGTCGGTGCCTAAGTTCAGGTAACTGACAGCAGCACAGAGCATGTGCAGTGAAGAAGCAGAAAAGAAGATGGGGAGCTACTGGGGCATCTTTGGAGACACTGATCTTCTGTGCTAAAGGGCTGTGATTGCCTTAGGCTGGTAGAGACTTTCAGAGAACATGCTGCATTGCTATCCTACTAATTTGCTAAAATTTAGTTCTCCTTTAAGTACTTAAAGGGATTATTTTGGGATTATTTAAGGGAATCCTTGCCACACATATGCGATAATAATCACAAATTTGGTTTTTAACAAGAACAATTATATCGGAAGGATAATTTGAGAGAATTCCTGTTTTGGGATCCACTAGGGACTATGCCCACCAGGTGATGTCCTGAAGCTTTGGCAGGCCAGTCCAACCCTGATTTCTTGTCCTGTTATTTAAAAATGAATAAATCTATACAGTGAAATAACTCTTTCTGGTGCTTTATTTATCTTTCTGTAGTCACTGTTGCTGACCAAAAACTGTGGATTTCCCTTCAACCAGAAAAAAAGACTTAAAAAAAGAAAAAAACTGTCCGCGTCTCAAAATTAGGGATGTAGCGAACTGCCGATTTGGTGTTCGCGAACGCCGTTCGCGAACACCGGCAAAAAATGCGAACGTTCACGAACAGTTCGCGAACTTCGAACACCCGCTAAAATCGTTCGATTCGAACGATCGAAGGATTTTAATCGTTCGATCGAACGATTTTCATTCGAATCGAACGATCGAAGCATTCGATCGAATGCTTTTCATTCGATCGAATGCTTACAATCGTTCGAACGAATGGAAATCGTTCGATTTTTAGCGGTCGAAGGAATTCGAATGGTCGAATGGTCGAACGATTTGTATTCGAATCGAACGCGAACTCAAAATGCGAACGTCGCGCAACGTTCGCGAACATTCGGCGGACGCGAACGGTCGAAGTTCGTGCGAACAAGTTCGCCGGCGAACAGTTTGCTACATCCCTACTCAAAATCAGTTAAACGACAGATTAGTGAAGTACAAAATAAAAACTGCTCCTTTTGAGTATCTATTTGACTCTCCTATGCTTTTAATTTATATGCAAAGTACCTACTTAAACAATGGAATAACAAGTACATTACCACTACTGGAACGTGGTACTTATTCTAACACAATCGGAGCCCATCTATATACGGCATTGGTATTAGAGTTTTCAACATTTTCCATGCAAATCTGTAAACATTGCAATTACTTTTCTGAAAGGTCTGTGGGTTAATGCACATAATCTCATTCCTCAATGCCGCCACACACCGTCTATGGTACTTAAGTCAAAATTGTGTTCTCTACTTAGGTTTTGTTTTTATGTCATTAGTGCATGACCTGCTTGCCAGACTTAGACAAAAAGGTACAAACATAATAAAATGCAATTTTCCAATTTGCTAAGGCACAGACTGGAGAAGAAATGGTCTGCTTCATGCCACAAAAATGCTCAGCTGATAAAGCAGGATTCTGAATACGTCTATTTACTTATCCTTATTTTTATTACTTATACAGTGTGTATTACATGCAAGAAAATGGAAAAAAAAGGTTTATTTATTGTAAGTAGATGTTACAGCTTATGTTGCTCCTTACACAAAAAATTTATTTTCTGTGTACTGTGTCTCATGAATGCAGGGCCCCCGAAAAGCAGCGGCTCAAATCCATAGGCAATGCAGCACCGTTCGTAGCACTAGGGATACAGTAATACCTTGCACACTTATATAACCCCAAACTAATAAGAGTAGCTGGGTGAAGCTTAGATATTATTCAAGTCAGTGAGAATTTAGTAAACAACCTGAGGAGCCACATGGAGGTTTAAAACCCTTTATGTTTTTTTCTGCACAAGGAGGAGAATAGCTTGGAGGTACTCTTAGAAGGAGTCTGTGATTCTGTATTTGTAACCACTTACTTTTACGAAGTACTGAGTAGCTTTATATCATAGTAAAGACCTTGGGGGTCATTTATTTTTGGCAAGGGAAGGTGCAAACACCAGATTTTAAACTTTAAACCCTACCTATCAGGAACTCCCTGTTTAGTACCAGGGACCTGGGGGCAAATTTACTAAACAACATCATTTTGTAACATTGCCGATTTACTAATGGTCGCTGGCGTAACTTCGCTAGCGAAGAAGATAGACTCTAGCGGTACTTCGCTCCCTAACGCCAGGCGAGTTTGCGCTCTGGCAATTGGATGTAACTATGCAAATTCACTAAGATGCGGATTTTACTGAACGTTACCTCTTGCGCCAGACTTGCCTTCGCCACCTCAGACCAGGCGAAGTGCAATAGAGTAGATAGGACTTCCTCAAAAAATAATTGAAAAAACGCTGGTGTTTTCCTTTTTTCAGGGTTATAGGCTGCAAAAGAGCGTCAAATTTTTTTGGGGTAACCAGCTTCCCCCCTACATTTCCTAACATTTGGCACATAAATAGTGTGAATCTCTCCTGTTTCACGAAAAAAAAACGTGAAATCAGAAAGTTCACAAAAAAATCATGAAATGTTAACGAAAATTGTGAAATTCTAATGTTTTCACAAAAAAATCGATCAATTCGAACCTTTTCATGAAAAAATTCAGCAACTCTAACCATTTCACAAAAAAATCGTGAAAATTGGAAATTGACGCCTGCAAATTTTCGCAGGAGATTCGCGAAACGCGGGAGTTCGCTGCAAATTCGTGCCAGGCAAATTTATTCGCCCATCACTACACATAAACTATACACTGGGCTCATGTGTAGGGCATTATAGCAACTTTCTTTTATTTTATTAAGGTGGTTCTCGGTCTTGTGTTGTGTAATGTATTTGCTGCAACATATACGTCCATTGAACTTTAAATTCCTGCCGTATGCAAATTAGGCAACGCTAGCGCAACTTCGCTTCACTTGGCACAGTAATGCTAGCGCAACTTTGCCAGCATTCGGGGGCCCTGGATGCAATTTCGGATTTTAGTGAATTATCGGTGTCCTGGCGAATGTACGCCTTGCAAAGTGTTGCGCTGTGAGCGAAGCCGTTGCTGGGGAATTTTCAGAGGTTAGTGAATTTGCCCCCTGGTGTTAACTGGCTACCGCTCATCTGGTTTGAGCCATATGAGGCACTGTGGTTGTAGTTGGTCAGGTTATGCCAATGATTTATTCCCCTGCCAATATTCCCTGGCCCACACCCATGATCCAGCTGCAGGCAATAGCCCAATTAAGTAACTATTTAAGCATGCCTCCTCTGCATACCCTGGTGCTGAATCATTATCCCATCTACTGTGTCCAAGCCTCATGTTCCTGTTCTTGAGTTCCAGTTCCTGTCTTGTTCCTACGTTCCTGTTTCTTTAAGTCTGTTCCTGCCTTGTCCTTGTTCATCTGGTTCTGACTTCCTGGTTTTGACCTTGGCCTTTTTTCTGGATTCTTGTTTGTCTGCTGCATGCCCTGACGCTCTGCCTGTTTCACGGAATGTGTTTGATTGCTGTCTGCCCAGACCTTTGCCTGTATTTGGACTTGCTTTTTGTCAGTCCCTATACTGACGTTTGTGTTTTTATGTGTTTATTAAATTCTGTTTATAAACCTCAGTAATTTGCAGTGGTCAGTAATTGGTTTCTGAACATTTTCTAATACTACCCCACCATCAGTACCTATACATGCAGGTCTTTGCTCTTCAGATTGGAAAGAACCAGTTATTTTCAGATAAATACAGAACAAGACAGAACTGTAATCATAAGGGGCAGGCTGAGAGAGGCATTTAGGTTAACCCCCTCCCTCCATCTAACATATCCTTACTACCCATGTTCTAGGATACTATTGGGAAATGACAATGCCATATTTTAGGGATTTCTGGATAAAGGATTTCAGGATGATATGTCCCATATCCATATTTCATTATTTATTACTCTGAATGGCATCCAAGTACTTATCCTATATACTAACCGAAGGCCTATCTATGTCCCGAGTGGAG
Organism: Xenopus laevis; assembly: GCF_017654675.1. Lineage (NCBI taxonomy): Eukaryota > Metazoa > Chordata > Amphibia > Anura > Pipidae > Xenopus > Xenopus laevis. Next base: position 46,808,420 of record NC_054375.1, read on the forward strand.
GGGAGGCAGATGCGCACGCAACTTCGGTTAGGATCTATGAGATGCGCGCGCAACTTCAGCCGAAAGACATAGATGCGGCCTTCGATTAGCAGATGTGCTGGAAGGTTAGGATCAGAACAGGTTAGGATCGGGGAGGCAGATGCGCTGGAAGGTTAGGATCTAGGGAGGCAGATGCGCTCACCGTCTCCTTCTGCCTCCCGCCGCCTCTTCTTTCCTGCTCACTCAGGCGGCGACCGCTGGAAGGTTAGGATCTAGGGAGGCAGATGCGCTCACCGTCACACTAGGGGAACCGGTTGCGTACCTGCACGAAAGTCTGTATAAGCGTCGGCCATCTTGCTACTCCTCTGCGACTTTGTCATCCGCCCACTGCCAAATCCGCCCACTAAAGTCTGTATAAGCGTCGGCCATCTTGCTACTCCTCTGCGAGTTTGTCATCCGCCCACTAAAGTCTGTATAAGCATCGGCCATCTTGCTACTCCTTTGCAAGTTTGTCTAATGGCGGCGCTAGCGTCACTCTAGGAGGGGAACCGGTTGCGTACCTGCACGAAAGTCTGTATAAGCGTCGGCCATCTTGCTACTCCTCTGCGACTTTGTCATCCGCCCACTGCCAAATCCGCCCACTAAAGTCTGTATAAGCGTCGGCCATCTTGCTACTCCTCTGCGAGTTTGTCATCCGCCCACTAAAGTCTGTATAAGCGTCGGCCATCTTGCTACTCCTTTGCAAGTTTGTCTAATGGCGGCGCTAGCGTCACTCTAGGAGGGGAACCGGTTGCGTACCTGCGTGGGTGGCCATTTTTAGCAACTGACTGTATTTAGTACTGACTGTATTGATTCTGAAGACGAAAGTGAGAAACTTAACTTCCCATTAGAATATTTAAACACTATCAACAATGCTGGATTACCACAACACAATCTTATACTCAAAGTAGGAACAATAGTCATGCTGTTAAGAAACCTTAAGGGTAGGGGCACACGGCGCGATTTCGCCGCGATTCTGCGCTAAGCGAGTTGTCGCTGCGTTTTTTAAGCCGAAATAGCTTTGCTAACTTTGGCGCTGGCGTCAATGCAAATCGCGGCGAAATCGCTGCGCTAATTCACACGCGGCGATTCGTTTTCTATTGTCGTCCGAAGTTGCCTCGCTGAGCGTTTCCGGGCGACAGTAGAAAAAGAATCGCCGCGTGTGAATTAGCGCAGCGATTTCGCCGCGATTTGCATTGACGCCAGCGCCAAAGTTAGCAAAGCTATTTCGGCTTAAAAAACGCAGCGACAACTCGCCCAGCGCAGAATCGCGGCGAAATCGCGCCGTGTGCCCCTACCCTAACACTAAGCAAGGTTTATGTAACGGTACACGGTTGGTTGTGAAGAGCATGAGACAAAATGTTATCAAGGCAGAAGTGCTTACAGGATCCCATAGCGGTGATACTGTTTTGATTCCCAGAATTGACCTTACCAGTTCTGACCAGGAATTACCTTTTAAACTTAAACGACGACAATTCCCCATTAAGGCTGCATTTGCCATGACAATCAACAAATCACAAGGACAAACATTGGATAAAGTCGGCATTTACCTATCTGAGCCTGTGTTTGGTCATGGTCAACTTTATGTTGCATTTTCAAGAGTGCAGCGTTCATCTGATGTTAAAGTCAAGATTTTAAGTACAGCTCACCAGGGAGAACTCATTCAAGGACAGGAGAACATTTTCACAAAAAATGTTGTTTATAAAGAAATTTTTCAGTAACACTTTACTACCAATAAACTCAAAATTTAAGAATTCTAATAGCAGATAGGTAATAACAAGCAATAGGCACAGATTCACTCTACATCCCCACAAATTAGCGTCGCCAGTTGCTGCCTGGGGATGCCGAGTGAATCAGCACCCATCGCATTTTGCTGCCTCACTGTTGTTACCATTCTTTCATTAACGATTCTTTAGAGAATCGGGGGTTTACTGGTACAAAATAAAACAAGAAAAAAAACTATATAGGTTACATTTGTGCACATCACCAAAACAGTTGTGATGTTGTAATTAATCTAGGGTTGAATATGCTATAGTGTGCCTTTAATTTCCAATTGAACACCGTTCTCCTATTTACAAGGAATTATTTGTCCCAAGGCAATTAACAATTCTGTTGTTAAGTCTCTTGGCTGAATAACCCAGGGCTATTTACTAAGCATCAACATTTGTGATGAATAATGCAATTTACTACCCCCCCCCCACTATTTCTGCCCTTCTTCACTTTGTTTCAATCCCAACAGAGATTGTTTGTTTGCTTTTGAAACAGAATGCTGCCAGGGAATTTTTTTCATTTTCACCCATTGATAAATACAGTCATTAATAAGAGTTCTTTTAGATTGTACTCTTCATCTACTTTCTATTCTGGGAGGGAGCAAGGATTATTTCTTTTCACAAATTAAACTAATGCTTCTTGCATCTTATTGTCATTGCTCTTTGCATGGCAACATTTCAGTTAAACATAAATACCAAGCAAAGCCTTTCAATATAATATGTTTTTGGAATTAGAAATAAATGTTCCCCTGCAGTTTACCTATCCAAGCCTGTAGATCAATACCAAATTCGTGCCCATGAAAAAAACAACAACTTTGTATTCTAAATAGCAAGTAGATCACTAAATCTCAGCCACATTACAAATTCACTAAGAACACTGTACCAATTACTCCCTTTGATTCCCACTGCAACTTGCATTTCAAACTGTGACAGCACAAAAAATAGATAGGACTTGTCCTTGATCTCATCTGAAAATGAAAGCTTTGAACTTCAAATAAAGACACAGCATAAGAGTCTGCAAGGTACTGTACATGTCCAGTGTCTTTAAGGCTCACTAGATTTAATTGCTCTGTGTAGAGGTAACACATAACAGAAGGCAATTCTTTATTAATAACCAGTGCTTGACGAAAAAATTATTGAATTCTTCAGCATTACATGGGGCATATTCTCAGTATTAATCAGTGCTTAAGTTAAAAATAATGCAATTTGCTACAACGCTAGTATGACTCTTGTTTGCAAAGCTGTTTGAACCCACCATCTGGCATTATCTGATATTTCAGTATGAACATGAAATGAATGTCTTGGATGTAAACCAATAAAACTAGAGTGTTGTTCAATTAAACCAGTATGAAGGTTCACTGCTTTTTAGAATTGGCATCTCTGGGGATAAACAGCTACAGTCCATGAGTACCTGGGCTCTGTCCAGCCACCTGCATTATATTCAACAGGACACACAGAGTAAGTTTCATGAATAGTACATTTGAAGCCATTTATGATTACATTTGGCTTATTTAGTAGCATATGCCTTTTGAGTAACTCATACCTGATTTCTTTCCATTTTCAACTTTAATTTTCATCCTTCCATTACCGGCATTTCCAAACTCATCTATTATTGGTCAAGCAGGATCAGCCAATCAGGGCTGAATGTGCCCTATTTATCCCAACTCCCGACTCACATCCTTTGCCTGAGCATTAAAGTAGAACTGTGGCCAAGTCCATAGCTCTCTTGTGTCTTTCACCACTTGCTTCTGCTCAATCCAGTTCCTCCTTGCTCCAGACTCGTTGCCCACTCGATCTCTGTCCCTGTCTCTTTGCTTGCTCCATCCCAATTCTGTCTAGTTTCTGATTGGTCAACATAATCAATCCTCGCCTAAAGGACTAACGCCTAAACACACATCGAAATTCCTTATAAATCTAGAACAAAGCCCAGAATTAACATTAGTTCATGGTTACTATGCTAAATACATTTTTCTCTGAAATCACCAGAAGGTTTAGAAAACATACAATCAAACTGACTTCAGTCTGCACATTGCATAGAATTGGAGCAAGGGTGTACATATGGTTAAATGCAGTGCTTTTAAATAAATAAAGGTTAGCCATGCTCTCCTCATAGACATTCTGGATCTTCTGTAATTCATTACTCCAAATGCCAAGTTACAAGATACCTGCATCTACAAAGTGTCTTTGTATTTAGAGTCATTTTTAATACAAATGAAAACCTCTGGTATCCCCATTTCTGCTTAAATTGTAAATGTTAAGCCTACCCTTTAATCTGATGAGTTTTACCCTTTGGACTCTAAAAATGAGGGAATACAAAAAAATGAAAGGTTAATGGATCCATATTTTTCAAATCTGAAGCTAAAAACAGAAAAATGGTGACCTTTATATTTTGATTAACACTCCTGCTATGTTTTCTTAAATGCAATAATATTTGGCATTAAAAAAAAACAGCCAATTAAGTATGTGAAAGTTGTCCTGCTCCAATTGAGGCAGATTCAGAATTATAACTGAAGAAAATGGCATAGCAGCCCGGTGCCATAATATACAGTAAATTAATACAATATTTTATTTCAGGCTGTAGTTACTCTTTAAAAGGGAAAAAAAACAGGGGTCCTAAAGCATCCAGGTTCGTGAAAGAGTTCAGCTCAGAATTAAAAAATGTAGCATTGCTGTTTGATTTAGCCATTTAAATAAATCCAACATTTTTCTATCCTGTAAACAGATATGCTGTTTAAATGACATTTTATTACCATTCTCAGACACACTGTATGTGTGATGTGCTGTTAACAAGGTATTAATGAAATGATCAATAAGCATTGATCTTGTCGCTGCTGTTCCCAATGCTGTTTATCCAACTACACAAGATTAAGCAGAAGATTCATGTAGGTACAGCAATAACCAGCTAATGAGTTATTGATTTTTTAATTAAAATTGCACATGTCATATTTCTAATCCTCAGCAATACATCATTACTCTAATTAACAGGGGGAAAAAACATACCTGGAATAACATCAAAATGACAGTAATGGCGTGAGTACAAACCAGCATATACAGCAAAATAAAAAACAAAAAACTGTCTGGTAAAACTAGGACAGAAACCTCAAGCTGTCATTGTGTTGTTCTTCCATCATTAGAATCCTAAATCTGCAACATGTATTACATATACAGGTATGAGACCTGTTATCCAGAATGTTCAGGACCTGGGGTTTTCCAAAAAATGGGATATTTTCGTATTTTGGATCGCAATTTAGGCTACTAAAAAAATATTTAAACCCAATAGGATTGTTTTACCTCCAATAAGGGTTAATTATATCTTAGTTGGGTCAAGTACAGGTATGGGATCCATTATCCAGAAACCCGTTATCCAGAAAGCTCTTAATTACGGAAAGGCCATCTCCCATAAACTCCATTTTATCCAAATAATCCAAATTTTTAAAATGATTTCCTTTTTCTCTATAATAATGAAACAGTACCTTGCACTTGATCCGAACTAAGATATAATTAATCCTTATTGGAGGCAAAACCAGCCTATTGGGTTTATTTAATATTTACATGATTTTCTAGTAGACTTAAGTTATGGAGATCCAATATACGGAAAGATCCATTATCCAGGAAACCCCAGGTCCCAAGCATTCTGGATAACAGGTCCCATTCCTGAATTTGTGGCAAGTTACTTGTATAAAACATTGTGTACATATTAAACCCAGGATAATAAAAAAATAAATAAACAATGCATTTAAAAAAGTAAAATTTTTAGCAAATATATACAATTTTATATATACTGTATGCAATATTATTCTATAATGTGATAAAATATCAAGTTTACCAGTAACTGGGGCTTGTGATAGCGTAGCTGTATTTATAATTTATATATATAAATATATATTTATATATAATATATATATATATATATATATATATATATATATTTATATATATATATATATATATATATATATATATATATATATATATATATATATATATATATATATATATATATATATATATATATATATATATATATATATCTGCTCCCAATGCTGAATGAATAGGAATTGGAGCAACATGCTCTCATATTACCATTGTGGTAATACAATATTTTATACAAGTTGTAACTTGCCACAAATTTCCTTTGACATGTCTGTTAGATTTTATAATATATAATACATTTATTTATAATTTTACCGTGTCAATACAGGTATGAGACCTGTTATCCAAAATGCTTGGGACCTGGGGTTTCCTGGATAATGGATGTTTCCGTAATTTGGATCTTCACGCCTTAAGACTACAAGAAAACCATGTAAATAGTAAATAAACCAAATAGGCTGATTTTGCTTTCAATGAGGATTCCTTATACCTTAGCTTAGTTTGAGTACAATGTGTTGTTTAAATATTACAGGGAAAAAGGATATTTTTTTTAAAAAAATTGGATAAAACAGAGTCTATGGGAGAAATCCTTTCTTAATTCAGAGCTTTCTGAATAATGGGGTTCCGGCAGGTCACATACCTGATTTAATACATAGAATAAAAAGTAGAAGTGCTGGCAGTATTAGGGTCAGTTAAGTTCTATGCTCATGTCTATGCTGTCCCTGGATAATTTGTGCCGGACATTCAAAACTAGGTCAAAGACATTAGTTCCTTCAGAAAACAGGTTGCTGCTGTACAATACATTAATTCCATTTTTGGAAACATTTCACCAGGCTTCTCAAATTAATTCAAATTCATTTTATGGTATCAGAAAAAATTATAAAGTATTTTATTTAGAATCATTATTTATTGTTTTCTTTTTAGTAAGTGTTTTAGAAAGGGTGAACTTAGAATTATTTAGTTTTCATTTATAACTAAAGAAACTGAGTAACCAGTAGCATTATTTGTTTGTTTTTTTCTTAAAGGAGTTGCAAACCCCCCACAAAACTGTCCCACCTAGTTCTCAAATGTAGATGGCCACAAACTTAATTACAGATGCAAGAGTATTTACCAGATTGTTGCTGACCAGAACTTAATTTCAAGAGAATTTACCATCAGCATGCTACATACTAGATAGTGTAGTTCATTAAGTTCAGTATGTGAAATAGCTCCCAGCATGCTTAAAGGGATACTGTCACAGGAAAACACATCAGTTAATAGTGCTGCTCCAGCAGAATTCTGCACTGAAATCTGTTTTTCAAAAGAGCAAACAGATTTATTTAGGTTTAATTTTTGAAATTTGGCATGGGGCTAGACATATTGTTAGTTTCCAAGGTGCCCTCAGGTCATGTGACTTGTGCTCTGCTACACTGCAAGTTGGAGTGATAGCATCTCCCTCTCTTCCCTCCCAAGCAACCTATCAACAGAACAATGGGCAGCTAACCAGACAGCAGCTACCTTATACCATTGCTAAAGGAATTGTTAGGTGCTCCCTAGTGGTAGAAATGAGAATAGCACCACAACCTAGGTCTTGGTTAAATGCAATGGGAAAGGCAGAAACAATAGCTGTCACAATAGCTGTCACATCCTGAATTGCTGGTTCCTTCTCAAAGCTCAGAATCAGACACAAAGCTCTGAGATGGCTTCCTCCACACCAATATTACAAGAATACAATTTTAAATGGCAGAGTGGATTATTTGAATGTAAACAGTGTAATTTAGAAATGAAAAGTAAACCATAAAACCATGACAGAATCCATTTAATACACTGATACAATGTTGGCATATGCTCTAAATGTAATCCAGCATAAAAGGATAGATGGGGTGAACATACACTGTTTCTGCCCAGCATTTGAAAATATAAAACATTGTCTGTGTTTTCTGGAGTTGAATTGTTTCCAATTAGAGAAGAAAAAGATGGTGTATTAGAAGTCTGAACCAAAGGTAATTGAAAACATGGTCAATTCCTCCAACTGGTTTGGGATATTCCTTAACACAAGGTCATATTTATCTTATCTGACAGACCTTGCAACCATGCTACTACCAAATCTCCATTTTTCCACACAGTTTCAGAAGCTAGAGTATGGAATTTTATAGTATAGTCACTGTATAACCCTGATTGAAGCATCAGAAATGTTTCTGAATTTTTGTATAAAGGTCATTGAAACTTGACTAGATGATCATATTTTCACAGAGAGTGATTGCCAATTATAATGCCTGGTCTTCCAATATTCAGATAACGTAGCTCACCTCATTCAGATGTAAAGTGGGCTGGCTGAAGTTCAAATTGGATAAATCACTGGTTGATAAAGTTAAGAACACAACAATTTTGCAGAACAGCATTAATCAAGTGCACACAGGATCTTAAAATGTAACAAACATACATTTAACCTAGGTTCTTAAAGTGCTTTTACTTTGAATTTAACACTTTGTTACATCATCTCTCCAGTTTCCCAATTCACAGTAGTAGCGTTACACCTATGGGCACCTCTAATTTAGACGCAGCACTTAGAGGAGTAGAGTAAAGGAAGGATTATTCCTTAAGCTTGCATCCCAAACATTGCTGGATTTAAGCTTCTAGCCTCTGTTCCAAACTTCTCCACTTTAGAACAGAGAATTTAGGTTGTAGAACTTCTGAATGATATACTTCTTCAGCATTTGACAACCCGAGGTTAAGAAACAAGGTACTACTGGCTGTCATTTATAATCCTTTATATTATCTATGGAAACATTAAATACTGTTAAAAATGTCCTTTTATATATATATATATATATATATATATATATATATATATATATATATATATATATATATATATATATATATATATATATATATATATATATAGATATATATATATAAGGAATATTTTCCAAAGTGTCATTAAACGAATAATTTTAAAACTCATCGAAATGCTTTCAACTGCTTAAAATCTTAACAGATTGTGCTCTATTGGGTGTTAGAGCTCAGCAGGGAGTTTTCTAACACAACTCTGAAAGTAGGGATTAGAGTGTCTTAAAAAAATTTCTAGAATGAAATGAACTGGTCTGGCATGGAATTAAATACTTTTAAAATATATATGACTCAAAGCTGCAGACAATAATCAACAGAAGGAAAGAAGCACATTTATCAACTATCAAGCTGAGGAGTCCCAGCAGTTTGATATTTTCTCCATTTATCAAAAATGTCCTATACAGGAATATTTTCCAGAGTGTCATAAAATGAATAGTTGTTATTAAAGAAAACTCATCAAAATGCTTTCAACTGCTTTAACAGTCAAACACATTGTGCTCTATGGGGTGTTAGAGCTCAGCGGGAGGGTTCTAACACAACTCTGAAAGTGGGGATTAGGGTTTCTTAAAATTTCCTCTACAATGAAATAAACTGGTCTGGCATGGAATGAGCATTTTAAATTTTTTTTACTGATGCTAACTATCATTACAGCTTGGAACAAAATATCAGGCATGATAATAATGATAATTCTGCCCTATAGCATACGTGATATGATCCACAAATAGTGACACTTTTCTTTGTAACACCAATCGTTTTAAAACTGCACATACAATTGCAAGTATTTCAAGTGTTCTGCTCTATAGGGTAGATATAATTATTTAGGTTGCAAAATGCTGTTGAAGTGTATTGATTTCAGGGCTAAAGCGTTCTTTGAGAAAAAGGGAAAGAAAACAGCTGTTCTGTGAATAAAAGCCAATTGCTAGGAATTACATTGTAAAGTGCCTCAGATCATAATTGCAGAGCTGGACTTGGAAAATATATTTTTAGAGATGAAACATACAGAACTCAGGTATTATCTCGCCTCATCCCCCACATTTCTTACTTTTTCTTTTACTTTTGTATATGTATTTCTTTATTGCTTAAAGGGGATCTCCACTTTTCCAACACACAATAATTTAAAACTCTCAAAGTTTTGTAAATGTAATTTCCCTTAAAAGCAATTTTGCTTTGTCTTTTTTGTTCCCTGTATCTGACAATTTAGCTAAAGTGGAATAAATTGGGTAACACACCTAAGCCAATGCTCATGGATTGTCCTACTATAGCTGCTCCCAAGATGTTATATCAGACAAATCAACAGAAGAATCTGCAGAAATGATGGGACAGGAAACAGAGACAAAAACAGAATAACTGCTTATGTTATTGTATCACCAATCAATTAAATACAGTTCAGAGTCCAGTGCTTGTATTACTATATCAAAAGTCTATTTAAAAACACTTAAATGTTTACTACCTATTACTAAGTACCTTAAAACCTCCCAATATTAGGGATTACATATAGAACATCATGATGCTATAGTTAAAATAATGCTGCCCACATCCATTATACTTAACATTGACATCCAAAGTACTAAACATTCCAAAGATGGTCAGTTTTCAAAATTTGCGGAGGAGAAAATATAGCCATACAAATATTGCAAATAGGGCATTAAACATAGAAATTACTGGAATTATTGGAAGATTACTGGAATCTTTGTATTTGCTTTTTTGATCCAGTAAGCTTCTCTTTGTAGTACATGTATAAAAAATGTTAATGTCGCCACCTCTCTTTCCCAGCCTTGCTTTTTCCAGTGTCACAGAAGGTATCAATTATGGTGTCAAGGGCAGCCCTGCATAAATACCAGCTTAATGTCCACAAGATAATGTTGGGTAAACGGGAACAGGATAAGGCAGACATGATCCTCCTCAGGAGTTTCCCATTATGCAGGGATAGCTTCCCTGGCCCTGTTCTTTGTGATATCCTGGGTTATATTCCTGGTCTGTTCCTGCTACAAGAATGTGTCTCACAAATTTTTTATTTATTTTTTCTGACCCAACCTGTTCAACGTCATCCAGTTCTGTCCTTCCCAGCTTATTCTCTAAATTTACATTTGGATTCCTGAGTCTCTGGATTTTTGAGCAGTAGGACCTGGTGGCACCTTGACGTAGTTGGCCTGCTGAAATACATTGCAATATATAGAGAAACAATCTCTGTTTTATTTAAAGGATAGGGTGTTTTTTGGTAGTTTAATACACAGAGTGGCTTAATGTCCTTAAAGGACATGTAAAGGCAAAAAAATAAAATCCCATTTTTACTTTCTTTAATGAAAAGAATTCTCCAATATACTTCATTTACTGCTGTGGATAGGAATTGTCAGATGGTCCCTAACTGCTGAGCACGGAAACAATTATACTTATGAACAGCAGGGGGAGCCCCCTCCTTACTTCCCAGCTATGCAGAACTCAAGCAGCTTTGTTTATGACGATCCCTAAGCAGCCCAGACCAACTGCCTTAAAGCATGTGCACAGCCAAAAGTCGGCCAGATCTCGATCGGATGGGGTTAAAAATCCCGTCGGATCGTGGCCGCATCTGTTCGTTGATGCGGTCCCGCGATCCGACCGCCCATTTGCGAACGTGAAGGATCCGATCGTTGGGCCCTAGGGCCCACGATCGGATCAGCCCGATATTGCCCACCTCAAGGTGGTCATATCGGAGGGAGATCCGCTAGTTTGGCGACATCGCCAAACGAGCGGATCTATCCGTGTATGGCCACCTTTAGTCTTGCAAAGATGTTTAACAAAATTTATAAGATGGTGACCCCCTGTAGCCATCTTTAAAAGTATAAATTCTTTGTTTGATTAGGCTTGTGGTGCAAGTTCATGTTTATATTTAGTATACAAAATACAGCATTTCTAGTCTTATTCTTTTTTAGACTTTACATGCCCTTTAATGTATTGATAATGGGTGGATAAAGAGGACCTCTTCAATTATATTTCTAAATTATTACTTGATTATTAGTGGGCACCATAAATTGGATTTTAAAAAAATATAAATCAGTATTGTGAATAACGGAGACAAAGGTGCAACCAATATGCTGAATGTCTGCGAGGAACTCAGGTCACTGTATTCCTTTTTGGAATTATAAATACATTATTCTGTATGATACTTATATGTTGATGGCTAAGACCACTCAATATAATAGAAATCTCAAACTGAATAGTATATTAAACTATATTACCTATAACAAGCTTATATAGCATATGCTTAATTTTTATAGTATCACAAAGCTTAATGAGATTTAACAAATTATGATTAATATAAGTATTTAAACTATTAGATTAGATTTATTAACTCTGCAAGCCTCAGAGTAGACACTAATCTTCTATAATGAGCAAACATGGAGCAAAATTATGTTATACATAACAGTAACCACTTAAATAATAAATTCAATGTACTTTCTAAATTTGGAGTTATTGCCTTAGCAACTAATGTGCATTTCAGAATGAACTCACACATGGATCGAAATATCTATACATGTTCTGTAAAATGAATGACATCAGAAATTAATATGAGAGAATCATACTATTATAAATCATTTGATCAATTATAAATTTGATTATACGTATAAATAAAAGACCACCTCCATCACACATACATACCCTTCTAGAATGGCCTAGCAGGAAAACAATGAACAAAAAGAACATGAGAACTGGGACAAGGGTGTTGAATCCCTTAAACATGCCTTCCCAAATGTAAGGGAACATACCATTCAGATCTAACACCCTTGAAACTGTCTAAATACAGGCACTAAATGCCTTGAATGAGAAACTAAGATCACAAAGACCTACAAGCAGACATTAAACCTGAGTCTGAGGCATGTTGCAGGATCCACTGAGGTATACAGTTATTCTGTTTTCGGAAGGATTTGTTTACCAGCGTAGGGAAAAGGTAGAGACATGGATATAGATATTTGAAGATTCCTCAGAACCAGCATTTGCTTGCAGGTAACAGCTTTAGAAAGGACGGTTCTAGCAAGAGATCTGATAATGGAAGGAGGGAACCCAAGCTTAGTTTCACAGCCTCTAAAAAAATATCTGTCCATGTCCATGTGGAAAATAGTTTAATTTTAAATTTATATATGAATTTTTCGAAGGCATACTATAGAGAACCAGAGAGAGAAGAAAGAGCAGAGGCATAATGGAGAAGCAAAGAGTAGCTACAAGCAAGATACTCAGTGCATTTGGGCAGCAGCTGGAGACAACTAGAGACACAAGTGACGTTAATTCCAAGGCAGAGGAAGCAGATTAGTAGATCCCAGTGTCAAATCAGCAGGCTGGCGTCAGAGTCAGTCAGATTAGGCTCAGTCATAATATGGTGGAACCTCAATTTTACATCTCCTGATTTTAAGTTTCCCCTCATTTTACATTTTTGTTTAGTGGTCCCACCTATATATTATGCATAATACATTTCCCTGATTTTACATTTTCCTGGATTTTACACCATTTTTTTTCTGGTCCCCTGAAAAATGGTAAAATGGGGGTTCTACTGTAGTACTTAAAAGTCACAGTCAAGAAAGGTTAAGGACTGTACCTTGACACACACACACTCATTTATAAACACTGGGGAAATTGGCACCTGGTAGCCCACAGCAAACATTCAATGATTACCCCCATGTACAAGACAGACAGACAGGGCCGTATTTAACATATAGGCACTAAAGGGGGTGGCCCATAGATGCCTATATGGTAAATACAGTTTTTAGAACAAACAAACACTCTTCCCCTGACACTGGATATATTACCACAAAATTCAATGGCAGAGGTGGGGTGTAGGGGGGTATGGGGTGCAGGTTGTGACCGGGTGATGGCACTTCCATTTGTGAATGCACCGATGGGTGCAAAGAGGTCCAGTGCCTAGGGTGGCACTGACCCAGAATACAGCCCTGTTGACAGACAAACACTCACACACAAATTTTTCAAAGAGACATGCACTAGCAGGACTTTTCAAAGTGAGTAATATATCTGCTTACCTACCAAGTGCCTTCTGATTATATGTTTTCTATGCTGTGGTACATGTTGCACACAATGCAGTATATCAAAAAACCCTGGCAGGTAGTGATGCGCGAATTCACCGCCACCCGTGAAAATTAGTGAAATTTTCGCCGTTTCGCGAATTTCGTCGTCCATCACTACTGGCAGGGAAAGGTTAAAATGTTAATTTGAATTTAGGTGCCTAATATTTGAAAGTATCCATTGTATTTGATGTGCAACAGTAAATATTGTTTCCATGATGATTGAAACACAGTGATGTTGAGATTATTTTGTCCAAAATGCTAATTGGAAATAAGAGCATGGTGCTGCAAAGGCCTTATTATTTACATGCCTGACTTGTCTTTTTATTACAAAATGTTCTTGGTTAGATGCCTATGGAAAATATGAAATATAAACCATTACAGAAAAAAAATTTATAACATAAACTTTGGATGATAACTTTAATCCTGTTTTGACCACTCTATGCACAAAACGAGGGGAAACCGAAATGGCATTCAATTATGCCAATTTGGTAGCAATCTTCTTATTGCGATGAGACAAGAAAGTGGTAGAAAATGCATTAAATTCACTGAAAGAGCTAAATGTGGTAATTGCATGTCTTTTGTGACAGAAAATATGTAAAAAGTAGACTTTCCATCTATTCAAAATATTATTTTTTCTGCTTTTATTTTAACCCTTGTTCCATTCCCTATTCTGTTATACTACAATCTTCTACCTAATTACAGTCCCCGGCATATTTTTCAGCCTTTAAATTTCAGTACTTTTATACAATGTACAGTATATCCATTATTAGCATACAATGTACAAAAGTACAAAGGTGGACAGAAAGGAGACAAAAGTGGAAATGAATGGTTAGGAGGGGACAGCAATCTCTCAAACCTCTGGTCTTGAACAACCTAGAACACTGAATTCATAAAATTATTTTTAAGGATTATTGTGACTACACAATTGCCCTTTTGTGTTATCGATAATACTTGAGACCTGGAGTTTCCGGATGAGGGATTTTGAGGGAATCTCCATATCTTTAGTCTACTAAAAATTCATTTTAACATTAATTAAACCCAATAGGCTGGTTTTGCTTCCAATAAGGATTAATTGTATCTTAGTTTGGATCAAGTGCAACATACTGTTTTATTATTACTTGTAAAAGGGAATCATTTTTAAAAATTTGGATTATTTGGATAAAATGGAGTCTATGGGGGATGGCCATTCCGTAATTCAGGGCTTTCCGGATAACTGGTTACCCCACAATACAAATATATCAGAAGCTATGGTTCATACTTCTTGCAACTTTTTTTAGGAGAAAAAAACAACACAACAAATCACCTGATTTAAAAGCACCTTTACTTTAGAAATAAAGTTGCTCATGGTCTGTGTTACTGAGGTTGCTGTTTTCATTACATTTATCGCTTCAAAGGATTCACAATAAACCTCTGACATGTGTTCTCTAATTTATTAGTGTTTATACAGAGTTGTGAAAATCACTTTAATGTTGTTATCATACATAGACCTCAAGGATATATCGCTGGAAGCAGAACAATTACCAGTCGTTTTCAAAACTCAATAAACTCAGGTGACTTGCCAAGAGAAACCTTTTGATGAGATTTTTCAGCTCATAACGTTGAAACTCTTAATGGAGATGATAATGAACATGTAGTAATGTGTGCCATTTTTAAAATGTGCCTCCCACCAGAGGGTGGCAACTGGCTAAATCTCAATAACAAATCTGTGCCAGAGGCAGCAGCTGGGGCACCAACAGTTGCTGTGCTTGTTTTCATAATCAAGGAGAGTAACTCAAAATCACAGATTCAAGAACAACAGAAAAACACACTCTTATGATCATAATAGGAAAGGAAGGAATTCTAAACTTTTTAAACATGTAGTTATGGATATTTACCTTGTTTATTAAGGTTAATATTGTAAGATGTCTCTAGTGCTCAATACATGGCAATGATGAGCAGATTTACAATAAAGATGTACTATGTTATAGATAACAAAGTGCAAGATAGAACTACAATATCTACAGTAATTGGAGGCCCTAATCATTCCCTAGATCTATTGGTGCTGTCCAGATTTTTGCAAGTTGCCCCATGTAACATTGTCTACTGCATAAACCGCTGCTTTATAAATAAGATGGGGAGATTTCAGACTACAATCATTTGCAAGAGTTAGTTTATAATACCCCTGTGCTTCGCCTGTTCATATACATAAAAAAAGGAGGAGCACTGCATTAATTCAAAAGGCAACTTGCATAAAATATCAACCATAAAAGGACAGTCATGCAAAAATAGCTAATTTATTTTAAAGATAAATAATCAAGTGTTTTGGATCTTACTCATGTAAAACGTAACTTTCCTGAGGTCTGTCTGAGTAAGGTCACTGTTTTCCATGAGTGTGGTAATTGATTAGGGAAATACAGATGAAGGTGCAAATGGCTTAGCTTATATTTTAAGAGTCTCCAATAGTCAGACTGCTTGCCCACAGCATCTACAATACCCTCACCAAATGAAGGCAAATGGAGCTGGTACTACAGTACTCCAGAAACTGTACATTTTTCTGGCAGTGCACTAGTTTTTAGTATTTCATTTATTTTATAAGATGCCTAATTTGAGGATTTCTAGCCCATCCTTATTTTAGGAGTATATATAAATAAATTAGAAACTGATTTAGGCACAGTTTAGAAGGAGGATGGAGGATCTTTGGCAAAATGTATATTTTTACAACATTTATCCTGTGCTGGTCTGTACCAATTGACAAAAAAGGCATTTTAATTTTATGAAGATTACATTGTGGAGTGTTGTCTGGATCCTAAAATATAACATTTATCCTCCCAAACCAGTAAAAAAAAAAAAAAGCATCTTTTTAAAAAGGATCTTTTTAGTAGGTTTAAGGTATGGAGATCCAAATTACAGAAAAAAGCTCTTATGTAGAAAAGCCCAGGTCCAGAGCATTCTGGATAACAGGTCCCATACTAGGGATGACCGAATCCAGGAATCGGTTTGGGATTCGGCCAGGATTCAGACTTTTTCAGCAGGATTCAGCCGAATCCTTCTGCCCGGCCTAATCAAATCCTAATTTGCATATGCAAATTAGGGGTGGGGAGGGAAATCATGTGACTTTTTATCACAAAACAATTAAGTAAAAAATGTTTTCCCATTCCCACCCCTATTTTGCATATCGAGGGTTTGACCGAATCCAAAATAGTGGATTCAGTGAATCCCTATCCCATGCCTGTATACACACTGCCCCTGATTTGTCATAATTGACGTTCAAGTTGGACGTCCCTTTCAGTAGCAGGTGTCTGTAACATGGCCAGAATTTGTGGGAGTCATATGGTATTAATACTGCATAAACAAAATTCAGTTTGCCACTTTGAAGGACCAGTAACACCAACAAGTGAAAAGAATTGAAATTGCTATAATAATCATTTATATTCTCTGAAAATGTTTTCTTTGAAGCAGTTGTGTTTGCTATCAGCTCTGCTGTGCTCTTATATGTGATTTCTAAACAAATTTCCCCTGCTTATTGTGTTCAAAGGAGCCTTATGCCATAAATATTCATAACCAGCCCCCAAAGGCCCTCTAAAATGATCTTGCCTTCAATAAATAATGGATGATTTTTAAAAGTACAGTCTGAGTGCATTTTATGAGTAAAAGCATTTAAGGTAGTTTCATTTATTGGTCTTACTAGCTCTTTAATTTTACAGTCAACATGTCGCCATACTGTTCAATAGTATTGGATTGGATTTAGAGGTATATCTTAATTCAAGGATAATGTGTTTCTTTTACATTGTGTTAAAAGGATTCCCATTCCAATAAAGGGATGAATCAAACAAAAAAAAAGTTAAATTATGGTGTCAGAATTTCTTGGGTGCCTAAAAAAAGGTCCAGTTAGATATGTGTGTGTATATATATATATATATATATATATATATATATATATATATATATATATATATATATATATATATATATATATATATATATATATATATATAATCAAATGCTTCACCGGCACTCACCCTCAATAAATCAAGTCCCGGGTGCTCCTCAAAGGAGAACAAATAGATGCAATCAGAAGCACTCACGGTTTGCAGTGATCAAAGTATCTCTTTTATTGGAGTGTCACAAACTACCCCACATCAACGCGTTTCGGTTCTCTCAGAACCGTCGTCAGGATATATATATAAAATTGTCTGTGGTGTCCGCACTCCTTGGATTGTGAGCTCGAGGTGCACGATCAATAAATCATAGATAAAGGTTGGAAGGATCAGCACACTCCATTTTGCGATGAACAAAGTGTTTTTTATTAAACACACATAACTCCAACGTTTCGGTTCCGCCTGGGAACCTTTATCAAGGATTTACCTTGATAAAGGTTCCCAGGCGGAACCGAAACGTTGGAGTTATGTGTGTTTAATAAAAAACACTTTGTTCATCGCAAAATGGAGTGTGCTGATCCTTCCAACCTTTATATATATATATATATATATATATATATATATATATATATATATATATATATATATATATATATATATATATATACATATATGTGCCTATATGTAGGGGAATGGGGATTGTAGGGGGCCGATTCACTAAGGGTCGAATATCGAGGGTTAATTAACCCTCGATATTCGACTGGGAATTAAAATCCTTCGACTTCGAATTTTAAATCCTTCGACTTCGAACGATTAAATCCTTCGAATCGTTCGATTCGAAGTATTTTAATCCATCGATCGAAGGAATATCCTTCGATCAAAAAAACTTAGGAAAGCCTATGGGGACCTTCCCCATAGGCTAACATTGAGTTCGGTAGGTTTTAGATGGCGAACTAGGGGGTCGAAGTTTTTTTTAAAGAGACAGTACTTCGACTATCGAATGGTCGAATCCTTCGATTCGAAGTCGTAGTCGAAGGCCGAAGTAGCCTATTCGATGGTAGAAGTAGCCCAAAAAAGACTTCGAAATTCAAAGTTTTTTTACTTCGAATCCTTCACTCGAAGTTAGTGAATCGGCCCCTAACTGTTTCTGTTTGTGTCAGTAGTGATGGGCGAATTTGGGGCATTTCGCTTTGCCGATTCATACTTGGTTTCAAGTATCTGAACTAGATTAAGTCAGGGATTTCCAACCGTTTATCCATTCAGACCATATAAAATTGGCATTTGTGCTGGCAGACAGCAAAAAAACTCAGCTAGTCTGACAGCAATAACATTGTTCTGTAACTAGCATGTTCCATGGATGTTCATGACTAAATAAAAGTGCTACTGCTCTTACTACTTTTCCACTCATGAAAATATAGAAATGTAAATACCTTGGCTTTTCATTGAACTTTGGGAGTGGAATACCCTGGTATTCATTAATTTGAATATTGCAGGGTATAAATAAATATCTATTTCATGTCTTCTATGAACTATAAAGAAGGCTGTTTAAACAGAGAGGATTTTTGGCATTAGGTGGCCATGACTAGCCAACATGAATACAATTATGGGGCACATTTACCTCCGCTGGTGCAGTGGCAAACTTGAGCTTTTCCCTGCATTGAGTTGCGCTCATTTTGATGTATTGATTGCGGTAGGCATAGAACAGTTGCACCAGGTGAATTGCCACATACGCCCTCAAAGGCACCATAAATCTGGGAAAAATACTTATTCTTATATAAATACAAAACACCTGAAATTATGGTTGTCTTTGAGACTTCCCTTGAGCCTAAAATGTAGTGTTTTTCCTTTTAAAAGAAAACCTAATAGCAATGTTTGTTTTAATATAATTCTTTCATTTAAATTATATACAGGTATGGGACCCATTATCCAGAAACCTTTACTCAGAAAGCTCCGAATTAAGGGAAGACCATCTCCCATAGTCCATTTAATCAATCCATTTGATCAAATAAATATTTCTCTGAAATAATAAAACAGTACCTTGTACTTGATGGAAAATAAGCCGCTTTAAACCACATTGGTGGCAAAATAATACCATTGTGTTTACTTAATGGTTAAATGATTTTTTAGTAGACGTAAAGTATGGTCCAAATGATGGAAATACCCCCTAGAAAACCCCAGGTCCCACGCATTCTGGATAACATAACCTGTACCTGCATATACTGTATATATATATTGCAACTGTATATGCTTTCAGGAAAAATTTAATTAAAGTGATACTGATTTATTTTCAAAATATTAATCTACATTCAAAGTTACCTATAGGTCATGTTGATGGTTTTTTGCTGATAGTTCTGCTTTTGTAAGTCATTGTTACTTACCGTATATACTCGCGTATAAGCCGAGTTTTTCAGCACCCAAAATGTGCTGAAAAACTCGACCTCGGCTTATACGCGGGTCATACGCCAATCCCTCACCGGATCCCTCACCTCCCTCTCCCATAGCGCATCAGGACTCTGTGACTGACGATCGCCGCCCCGGAGCAGGTCCAGGAGCTCCGGGCGGCGCGTCCTTCCCTGCCGGCGTCGCTCCCAAAATGGCGATCGTCAGTCACAGAGTCCTGATGCGCTATGGGAGAGGGAGGTGAGGGATCCGATATTACGCGATTGATGTGAGCTGCTGCTTCCACATAGGAGACAAACTGTTTGGATTCACCATGTTATTAATCTCAAAGCATTTCAAACTCTCAATATATATGTAGTACATTTAATCACTGTCAAACTCACAGTGTGCTTCTTGGGTGTACTGGAGAATCCTGCATTAATATTTTATGGGTCTCATCAGAAATGGATCTGCATCATATTTGAAGTTCATACTGGGCAGTATCTTTTATTATCTGTTTCTTTATTAAATTGCTTCAGACTGGCATTCTCATTTATTTTAAAGGTGTAATAATCTAGCCTTACACTTTTCAGAGCATATACAATGGACGCCTTTGGTTTGCTTGGGGAAGTGCAATCCTTATTCTCAGCAGGGCTGTCTATATGACTAGAGGAGCGTTCCTGTACAAAGTACAGATTGATTTTCAATCAGCCCCTAGGCTTATACACGAGTCAATAAATTTTTCCAGTTTTCTTAGGTAAATTAGGTACCTCGGCTTATACACGGGTCGGCTTATACACGAGTATATACGGTAAAGTTCCAAACCTGACTGTTTTGCCAACCTGACTGTCCCATCTCAGCCTGTCAGTTAGAGTTTCTAATGCTAACAGACTCCTGCTGCACAAATATGACTCCTGCTGCTAACAGACTCCTGCTGCACAAACTACCCTGTTCCTCATAGAGGAACAGGGTAGTAAGAAAGGTTATGTAAAAGCATCAGGCAAATACTTTTATGGCAACATTATAAATAACATTCAAAGACAATGTTATGATAGATAATAAAAAAGGTTATTTTGCGATGTCAGTATATCTTTAACTATTACATAAAATGTTTTACTCTCATTTTCTTTTTTGTTTACAGCAATTCAGAAAAATGCAACAATTTCCATATATTTATATTTGATGTCTGCATTTAACACTAGTTTTATGAGACTAAAAGAAATCTTACCTCACTCATCAGATGACATCTTAGTGATAAAGGTCTCAAATAGCCTTTAATTGTATTCAAATTAAATGTGACCGCAGCACACTAAAATTGGAACACAAGTGTCACCTGTTCACTCCCAATAAAAGTAAAATCTTTCTGGTGAAGTGATTGTCTATTCATATTCCAGCCTCAATAAGGACATTTGTCTTTGACAGATCTCATTTAATTGTAGAACAGCTTGTTGGGGAGTACTGAGACAGGGGGTTATTTATTAAAGGTCGAGTTTGGGAGGTTTTCTCTACCTAAATAAACTCACAATTTAAACAAACTCAAATGTTTGCTTATTTATGAATACATTTATGATTTTTTTAAAAAAAAAACTTGATTGAATGCAATTGTGGGAAAAAATCAAATACCTTGAATTTATCAAGTTTATATGTTAAAAACCTTGAATACCTCGAATTTATTGAGTTTTTGAGCGCAAACCAGTGTAAAACACCCAAAAATCTTGAAGGAAAAAACATCTTCAAATGGTTAAAAGGACCTTTGCCATTGACTTTTTCATGCATTTGACAGGTTTTTAGCAGGTGCATTTTTGAATTCTGACTTTTAGTAGCTTTGGGGCATAATAAATCTTGCAAAAATTTGAGGTTTTTTCCCTGCAAAAAGTCAGGTTTTTTAGTGAAACTAGCCTTGAACAACTTGAATTTTTTTGAGAAAACACAACTCGACCTTTGTTATACAGTATAACCTTCCTTAAACATTACTTGTTTATAACTCTGGTGCCCATATCGTGTGTAAAGGGACATTTTTTTTTATAATTATTAATTATTAACATTTTAAACAATTGACAAAGGATGGTTTGCAAAGTCATTGATACCAATGTGTACAGACCTTTTAGTATCCTTTAGAACAGGGGTAGGCAACCGGAACCTCATGCGGCTCTTCATGCTGCTTGCTGTGGCTCAGTCTTGCGGGTTTGCCTGTCACGTCGTCTATACAGCCCACATCTGCTGGCGGCTTCTTGAGTGCGCGACTGCGGTAAGCTAACGGTTAGCTTAGCGTGGTAGCACACTCAGGAAGCCGCCAGCAGGCGCAAGGGCTGTATAGACGTCCCAGAAGTGACAGGCAAGACCGAGACCCTGCAAAATGATTCCTCATGGAGTCACACACTCAAGACAAGAGAGGGAAGATCAGCATGGAGCTTCAGAAACAGAAGTCACATTAAACAGATGAGAACACTAGCATTTAATAGGGCTATTTAGTGTTTCATTTATTTCATAGTAGGCCTACACATACACACTGCACTTCTGTTTGTTGTATTCTGTTGTAAGGGTTAAAATTAAAAAAAGGTTAAAACTTTTAAAAGTTTATAAGCCATGTTATGTTTATCGACTCCAGACTTATTTTCTTTAGTGGAAGAGGGGGCAAAATGGCTCTTTTGATAGTAAAGGTTGCTGACCCCTGCTTTAGAATCTTCTCAGGTAGGGGCTATATATGTAAGCCATAGGGGGAAATTTACTAAAGGGTGAAGTAGCTAACGCTGGTGACAATTCGCCAGCGTGACGTCATTTCGGCACTTCGCCGATTTACTAATAGTAGCTGGAGTAATTTTGCCAAGTAATTTGCCAAGTAATTTCACACTCTAACGCCAGACGAATTTCTGGTCTGGCAAAAGAGCGTTACTACGCAAATTCACAAAGTTTTTGATTTACTGACCGTTACCTCTATCGTCAGCCTTGCCTTCGCCACTTCAAACCAGCCGAAGTGCAATAGAGTCAATTTTTCTAAGTCCCAAAAAACGCTGGCGTTTTTTCCTATTTAAAGGGTGATAGACTGAAAAAGATCGTAAATTCCCCCCCCCCTACATTTAATAACATATGGCACCTAAACTATACTGTGGGCACATGTGTAGGGCATTATAACAACTTTATATATTTTTATTAAGGTTCCCTGGCCTTGTGTAGTGTAATGTATTTGTTGCAGCATATACGTCCATTGTACTTTTAACTGCACGCCGTATGCAAATTTGCCAACGCTAGCGTAACTTCAAACTTCTGAGCGTTATTCAGCTGGCGTAATTTCACTAGCATTCGGTACCCTGTGCGCAACTTCATATCTTCGTGAATTAGTGTTGTGCAGGCAAATTTACGCCTGGCGAAGTGTTGCGATGTGCGGGAAGCCAGTGCTGGCGAATTTTTTGTGAATTTGCCCCTAAGAATGAGTGCCTTCCCCTTCCTGCTTCTGGTTTGTGAGTTTTTTTCTACCTTGAATTCAAAAAACAATCTTTGAACAATCTTCAAATGGTAAAGGGACCTCTTCCATTGACTTTTACATGAATTCAACAGATTTTAGCTGGAGTATTTTTGGATTCTGACTTTTAGCAGCTTCAGGCATAATAAATCTCTAAAAAAAAATGTGCTTGCTACATTATATTCATATATATATTTCACCCAGCCCCCCCGCCTTAAGGTGCAGATATAAAAACAATATGCCTAAAATTATGTTTTAAAATTTCGTTTAAAATTACAAACCTTCACAAATTATTCAAAAAGAGAGGGAAAATATGTACCGTATATACTCGTGTATAAGCCGACCCGTGTATAAGCCGAGGTACCTAATTTACCTAAGAAAACTGGAAAAATTTATTGACTCGTGTATAAGCCTAGGGGCTGATTGAAAATCAATCTGTACTTTGTACAGGAACGCTCCTCTAGTCATATAGACAGCCCTGCTGAGAATAAGGATTGCACTTCCCCAAGCAAACCAAAGGCGTCCATTGTATATGCTCTGAAAAGTGTAAGGCTAGATTATTACACCTTTAAAATAAATGAGAATGCCAGTCTGAAGCAATTTAATAAAGAAACAGATAATAAAAGATACTGCCCAGTATGAACTTCAAATATGATGCAGATCCATTTCTGATGAGACCCATAAAATATTAATGCAGGATTCTCCAGTACACCCAAGAAGCACACTGTGAGTTTGACAGTGATTAAATGTACTACATATATATTGAGAGTTTGAAATGCTTTGAGATTAATAACATGGTGAATCCAAACAGTTTGTCTCCTATGTGGAAGCAGCAGCTCACATCAATCGCGTAATATCGGATCCCTCACCTCCCTCTCCCATAGCGCATCAGGACTCTGTGACTGACGATCGCCGCCCGGAGCAGGTCCAGGAGCTCCGGGCGGCGCGTCCTTCCCTGCCGGCGTCGCTCCCAAAATGGCGGCGCCCATGGCCGCCACGTGGGTAGAGGCGCCGGCGCCGCTACCCACGTGGCGGCCATGGGCGCCGCCATTTTGGGAGCGACGCCGGCAGGGAAGGACGCGCCGCCCGGAGCTCCTGGACCTGCTCCGGGCGGCGATCGTCAGTCACAGAGTCCTGATGCGCTATGGGAGAGGGAGGTGAGGGATCCGGTGAGGGATTGGCGTATGACCCGCGTATAAGCCGAGGTCGAGTTTTTCAGCACATTTTGGGTGCTGAAAAACTCGGCTTATACGCGAGTATATACGGTACCATGTTCTGCTATAGCATTTCCTTTCAGACATACAGAATACATTTTCTAAAAATGCCCTCCCTCCTTTCACTTTAAAATAACCAAGTGACATAAAAAATGTGAGTCTTTTTAGTGAAACTAACCTCAAAAACTTGAATTTTTTAAGAAAAAAAAATAGCCTTTACTATATAAAAAAAATAAATAGCCTTTACTAAATAGCCTTCTTAATAAGGAGAATTAGTAAATAACATATTGGTTCACATCCAAGGAATCAGTCCTTAATCAGTAAAATAGTATAAAACGAAATAAAGGTGAGGAGAAGACTTACACCAGGCTAAAACATAGTAAAGAGTCATATTGGGGTTCAGGCTATAGCAAAGTCCCAAAGAGGATTCTGTCTAGACTGAATTTCACTAACAGCATCTTATAGTTGTGGTTTGGGGAAAAGTCTGATTGAATGTCAAATAGTAAAGGGAGGGATCTTCACTTAAAAAGCATTTGAACAGTTTGTTTAAGCTTCTGCTGTATCTCAGCCTGATGGACATGACCTTATTTATCACCAGCGTAACCTTCCTACTGTGTTCTTATTAAATATTTTCACTAATAGATATTTTATTGAAATTGATGGCAGGTGCATGATAGAACTGATAGCCTTGCAAGCTGTGATACTACTTCCTGCCAATGTTCCCACAGGTTTCTATACAAAACACCAAAGGCTATGAAGCAAAATGAAGACCCTATATCCTCTTTATACCAGAATTACGGCTAAGAAATTATCCAAATAGTTCCAATAGCTTACTAAAAATGTTCCCATATCCTGCTATGATAAAATCTTCTTATAGATTGCTAAGCAGACATTGCTTAAGGTACAGCTCCTGAATATGATGATGATGATGATGATGTATCTGCCTCTCCAAATGCCAAGATTTACCATGAGAAATCTTTTATGGGATGTTTCAGAAAATAGAATGCAGGTAAATGGCACATGCTCCTTGTCTCAGAACGAGAGGTTTTTCTTCGACAAGAGCAATCATTTTGTAATAGCTTGCCTAGAAAAATTCCAGAGAGGGTTGAAATTATATTATCCTAGCCAAGGGGCAGCCCATCTCTTTATTAAATTGATTTCTTATTCCATTATTTTTCTTACCATTTGTATATGAGATGCAGAAAAATGAAATAAAACATTAGTGTGTAAAAGCACTTGAATTTGTACATGTTTATTTTAAACATCAAATCTATTAAATACTATACTGTCGTTAATTAGTCATGTTTTAGAACAATCTCTGTATATTTCACGGCAAAATGCTAATGAGGGAATTGTGTGTGAATACTGTATTCCCATGGCCATCTATGCTGTCAAAAATCCTGATATGCAAATCTAAGTGCAAGAGCTTTAAGAATGTAATGATCCATAATAAATACACCAGAGCCTCATAAATGGTGGTCTCCATCTGTGAATGCTCTGGCTCATCCTGTGAAATGAAGAGATGGAATCACCCAACCAGCTGATAATATTATATAATGGGATTAAAGATGCAAAAGGCAGTTTAGTAAAATATTCTACAGACAGGGCCTTGAGTGTAACTGTTTATATAGTAAAGATGTGTCTTCTGTGAAGCTTTGACAAAGTATGTCTGATACTGATACAACAGGGGGCAGGAATGTATGACATAGAGAATTAATTTAGAAGGAAATCCAATTTGACTAACATAATTAAAGGGGAACTATCAAGAAAAGAAAACAATATCAGATTCAGCATACTGAAATAAGAAGTTTTCTAAATATATTCAATAAAAACTTCTGTACAGTTTCTAAAATAATCAAGTTTTTCTTCGCTATTCCTTTCTCATCATCTGTTTCTCTTCATTCTGTCTCAATGCAAGAGCTGTGTGTCAGATATTCATTCACAGTTAGATCCAATATATCTTATAAGGGGGCTAGATTTGCCTAGAAGATGTAGTAGAGTTCACTCTATTAAAATCACCAGATATCATGTCTCTCTATATGCAGAATTTATGCAAAAGGCAGTTATTTTGTTAGATTTTGTTTGTACTGGAATCAGTTATTTGAGTGAGCTCTTATACATCTGCTAGGAAAGGGAGACCCCCTATAAGATATATTGGATCTAACTGACACCCAACTGCTGCATGAAGACAGAATATAGAGAAACAGATACTGAGAGAGCAATAGTGAATATAAACTTGATTATTTCAGAAACAATGTAGAAATGTTTAATTGATTGTATTTAGAAAATTTCTTATTTCAGTATGAGGAAGCTTATATCATTAATATTTCATTTTTGCCTTATTTCCCCTTTAAAACTATTTTGCTGCCCCCTAGTCCTCCAAACCAGCTATCCCACGATTAACTTTATATTGGGACTACTATTCAATTTTTCCAACATCATACTGTAATCACTCTTCAAAAAGTTGTGTATAGATGTTTGGTGGTGAAAGTTAGAATGTCTAAGATCATATGGAACAAAGATTTGGGAATCAAGGGTACACAGAGCACCAGGGTACTCACAGTATCGTTTTGCAGGGCTATAGTTCCCATTATGCTTTAGGGCTTGATAACATGTTAAAGGGGTGGTTCGTCTTTATGGCCAATTCTAAGAAACATTTCAGTTGGTTTTCATTATTTATTTATATTGTTTTTTGAACTATTTGCATCCTTCATCTGATTCTTTCCAGTTTTTGAATGGGGGTCATCTGAAAACAAATGCTCTGTAAGGCTACAGATTTGGGGGCCGATTCACAAAGGGTCGAATATCGAGGTTTAATTAACCCTCGATATTCGACTGGGAATTAAAATCCTTCGACTTCGAATATCGAAGTCGAAGGATTTTAGTGCAAATAGTACGATCGAACGATAAAATCCTTTGAATCGAACGATTCGAAGGATTTTAATCCAACGATCGAAGGAATATCCTTCGATGTAAAAACAAAAAACAGCCAAAATGAAAGGGGTCATTTACTATGTCCCTATGCAGGAGTGTAAGGTCACTAAATTGTACAAGACAATGCTTTTTAGTGCACTGGATAAAAAATCCGGACAGATATGCTGATTTGTTGCTCCCTAACTTGCATGTTGGAATGATGAGCAAGTAAGGGGACAGGTAGGGGGTGAGTAGGGTTGCCACCTGGCTGGTATTGGATGGATGGTTGATCCCAATGTTGATCCCAATGTTATTAATAGGGATTAAAAATAAGTATATAGGAAGGCCGGTATTTCTTTTCCAGAAAGGTGGCAATCCTAGGGGCGAGGAAGGCACCTTTGTGCCTCTCCCCTAACATTCCTCATAAATACAACTGTAGTGCAGAGACCTGTGGCAATTCAAAAAGAGTAAACGGCAATGTGCAAATGGCGGACCATGCCCATTTCACTTTGAATATTTCCTTTACAGTCTTAAAAGGCAATTAAAATGTAATCTGGCAACTGCATTTTTTTGCAGGTCTCTACTGAATTCCGATTATGGTTTTTTTACCCTCTATTGTTTCAGATTCACTTTGAAATTAGAGCTATTTGGCTTCGAGCACTTCTATTAGATTCACTTGAAGCTCTTGAGGAGGAAAGGATGGAAAAAATCATTCTTGCATTACAAAGTGACTGTATTACTCCATCATTTTCTCATTCTTTCTAGTAAAATGCACAAACACTGTACATGCTGGTGCATTAAACATACATACCTAAATCAGTGAATGCTATTGGTATTTTAGATTTGTAAATGGTTGTTTGTTTATGTTGTGGAGCATAATCTGTGCATGGATAGAAAATTCATATTTATAGATTATTTTCAACATATTTGCTGAACTGTCTGTTAGTTTTTCCTTCATACCTGCATCTAAAGAAACGGAAACACAAAATGGTTTATGCATTCGCCCATTATTTTATTTATAGAATAAAATCATTATTATATTAAGCTGTTCTATAATTTTTCTATAACACTACAAGCAAAACAATCCTTGGACAAATGTATATATATTTATACATTTGTCTATATATATATATATATATATATATATATATATATATATATATATATATATATATATATATATACCGCTTTTAGTGGTGGGTCCGGGTGCTCATGCCCCAGACCTTCAGCATAGGGGAGCAGTTCAATAGAAAATGCAGTATACAGGCAGGCATCATCTGGAAAACCAAAACAGTCTTACGCATTATGTATCACCAAGGGGCCGATTCACTAACTTCGAGTGAAGGATTCGAAGGTAAAAAACTTCGAATTTCAACATTTTTTGTGGGCTACTTCGACCATTGAATGGGCTACTTCGACCTTAGAATACGACCTTCAACTTCGAATCGAACAATTCGAACTAAAAATCGTTCGACTATTCAACCATTCGATAGTCGAAGTACTGTCTCTTTAAAAAAAACTTCGACCCCCTAATTCGCCATCTAAAAGCTACCGAAGTCAATGTTAGCCTATGGGGAAGGTCCCCATAGGCTTGGCTAACTTTTTTTGATCGAAGGATATATCGTTCGATTCAAATCGTTCGATTTAATCGTTCGATCGAAGGAATAATCCTTCGATCGCTCGATCGTACTATCTGCGCTAAATCCTTCGACTTCGATATTCGAAGTCAAAGGATTTTAGTTCCTAGTCGAATATCGAGGGTTAATTAACCCTCGATATTCGACCCTTAGTGAATCGGCCCCTTAATCATAGCCTATGATTAAGTGTCCCTTGGTGACACGAAACGTGTAAGGCTTTTTTGCTTTTATACATAATGTAAAATAAAATATTTTGTATTATTTAAACTTTGGGCTCCTGAATTCAACTCTTTGATGTTTTGGAGGATGCCTGCCTGTATACTACATTTTCTATTGTCCTATCATTTTTCTAATCCTTTCTTTAGGATATTTAACATATGATAAGGTTATGTAAAGCTTTTATTAAGTTTCTGTTTCATGAGAGTCTCCATCTTCCACCCTGGTCCATGTTTTGCAGATTTCTCTCCCTGCCCCCCCCCACATTAGTGTTTCCATGTTTTGTTTTTTTTAATCTTATATAGAATACAGTGTCCCATTCGTTTGAGAAAGGTGCTATAACCCGAATTAAGATGTTTTAAGACTAACATATGCTTCTTTATGCAAGTACAACATAGGGAAAGGGGTCCTGCATTGATTTAAAAATATTTAACCAAATTAATTTCATCTTAATCTATAAAACAATCTATGGACCTCTATGGCCAAAGTCACGTTACGAAGGATCTGCTTCTCTCCGCCTCATCTGCAGCCTGAGTGCAGCTACACGAAGTGTAGGTAGACAGAGCGGAGATCTACCTGAAAATTAATGCTTTCATGTTTTTCATGCCATCTCCGCTCCGTCTACAGTACCTAGACAACACAGGCATAGAGAAACGGACCCTACACAATGTGTGCCTTTGGACTGATGAGTCAATTTGTAATTAAAGGTGTTATATCTATAGACATAGTGCCATTAATATACTGTACCTATATTATAAGTTCCCAAACTGTCACTGCTGATGGCATGGGTGTTTCTAGACCATTTGCTGCCCTGAGGTGGTCTTTTCTCTGCACTAGAAGAGATAAAAGAAAATGTAAAAATGCAGCTCCCAGAGCCAGAAATAGGGGTAGGCAGAAGAGGCACCTGCCTAAGGCGCAACGATAGGGGGGTGCTGGGCATTTACCTGTTAAAGTGCCTTCTGCCTACCCCTAGTCCGTGTTCACTCCCATCTACTGCTTTCCCCTTCCCTCTGTCACTCTCCCATCCCAACCCTCTGTTTCTCTCCCCTCCCCTCTGTAACTCTCCCCTCCACTCCGCTGTTCTCCAC
This sequence comes from Xenopus laevis, assembly GCF_017654675.1. Taxonomy (NCBI): domain Eukaryota; kingdom Metazoa; phylum Chordata; class Amphibia; order Anura; family Pipidae; genus Xenopus; species Xenopus laevis. Next base: position 46,838,724 of record NC_054375.1, read on the forward strand.
TCCCTTGTTTTCCTATCCGCCACGGTGCATGCATGCTCACTGTCTTGTTCACGGTTGTGCACACTGTGGTGGTGGCCAGCAGTGTTGCCTAGGGTGCCCGGTCAGATTGGCCTGGCCCTGGTCGCCCCTGATAACTCCCCTCAACTCATCTCATGGCAGCAGCAACCCTGGTTGGTGGGGTGCAATGTTGGTATCCTCTAGTCAGGCACTTACTTAGTAGAGTCTTGTTTCACAGAAAAAGGTTATGGATTGTGCAATTGACCCAAGAGAGAATAGACTGCTTTGACTTGGATTAGTTGCACATTAGATGAGACATAGTCAATAAGCTCAAATACATGAAAGGTTCTTAAGAATAGTTGTCTAATGAACCTTTTCCTAAGACAAAGCAAGTCACAGACAAAGCTGCGTTGCATACACGTTTTTCACATAACAGCCATTTTATGGATGTTTTCACTAGGGATGAGATACTACCACTACCATAAGGGGGATATGTGATTCATTAGCAGTTTTTATAAAAAATCTTTATTGGCTGCCTTTATTGCATAAGAAGACATGTTGTTACATAAATTCCATAGTAAGCCATCCAAGGTATTTTCCACCTTCTTTTATTTATTTTTTAATTCTTTAGCAGAAGGCATCAAGTTACAGTCTCTCAATGCTAATGGCACATCACTGACTTCCTTTGAGGAAAAAATGATTACTAAAATCTGGGAATTAATATAATACAGGTATCACACATAAAAACTGTTTACCAAAAAATCTATACGGAGTAAATATAAGTGATAACAGGTTGACCTAAAAATAAATTATGCAAAAGGAAAGGTTGTGGGAGCTAAATACTAAAATACAATGTGCTACTGATCTGGACAAATTAACTACAGGTATAGAGAAAAAGAAGAGAGATTGATCAATGCACATTACCTGGCTATGCTGCAGGCCAGGCTTCCATGTGGTTGTAGCATCCCCACATCCGTCCCTTTACATGGTGGCCCCATGCGTTTGGAAATGGGTGTTGGTCTGGGCAATCTCTCTCTCTCTCTCTTAAAAGCCAGAAGCAGGGGAGGATTAATCTCATGGAACCAATGCTGTGGTCTAGTTTGTCATTCTCCTTTAAAAGCTAATGGCAGGGGAGGACTAAGCCCTATGATTGAAACAAATGCCCATGGTCAGGAGACCTTTATTTCAGGTAGTGTTTTTATGCCGGGAGGCTTTAGCATTTGAGTATTATGACCAAAGGTAAATAGCTAGAGACCGCCATATTGGTTTTACCTTGACATGGCATGGTGGCTTATCAATCTTATGATCATAATTTTATAACTAAAAAAACTCTGTCTTTGTAAATACATGCATCTGCATAGATAACTTATGTGACAGGGGACCAGGGAATGTGCATTGATCAATCTCTCTTCTTTTTCTCAATGTTTAAAAATAAATTACTCTATTTCTTATCCCATTTCCATTTTTCAAGGCAGTAGTTACTCATTCAGAAATTTTCAGAAACATTGTTTACACAAGGAAAATATTTTTAAAAAGTAGGTGTTTTCCCTATACGCTTTGAAAAGTAACCAAAACACAATGTTTTTCCTGACAAATATCTCTATAGTTTGTTAAATTCAAAATCTGGAGGAAATTATATATTTATAACAATCTCCGTGCTTGGATTTATTCAAATTCTTTTCACTACATTAACCCACTAGGTCACTTTTCTTTTCAGTTCTGTCAAACAATAATTATAGCCTTTCAACCAATGACATCGTTGTTTGACTGGCTACATTAATGTGATTGTCCAGAATGCTGATTATTTCTACCAGATGAAATTCTAACATGTGAACTTGTAATTACAAGGACTCAGTACCTTCCTTTAAAGTGCAATCACAGCACTTAAATCTGCTATCTGTGGTGTTTTAAAAGAATTAAAAAAAAATAGTACAAACATTCTTCCTGGAGTTGTGGCATACTCAGCATTTTCTTCACACTACTCAGAATAGCTACACAATACTATCGATTGCCATGGGAAGCCCAGCCACAACTGCTGCAACAATCAAGGCCTAAAGCTGGCCATAGATGTAAAGACTTTTAAAAGATCCGATCCTCATTGTGAGATCACGATTATCTCGGAATGATCGTACAATCGTACGAATTGCCCATCAACTAAAAAGACCATTTGCCAAGAAAACAAAGGGTAGCTGCCTGCTTGGCCCTGCAAACATAGATAGATTGCACTGGGACTGATAAAGATTTTTTAACCTAGCCGATTAATTTCCTGACAGATGTCGGCCGAAAAATCGTAAGATGTACGGTCGTTCAAATCCCACTAACTTTACGATAATTTCGAAGGATTGGTCGGACTTTGGCAAAATCAGTCTTTCGGCAAGAAAAATCTTTGCGTCTATGGGGAGCTTTAGGGCTTATTATAGTTCTTAAGCTGGCCCCAGACGCAAAGATCTGATCGTACGAATCAACAATGTACAAATATCACGGTCCGAAAATCGTACGAATCCTCGATTTGTACGATTAGATCTTTGCGTCTATGGCCACAATTGGAATGAATTGGAATCAGTGGGGAAGAGACATTGGCATTGTTTCCAGCCATTTCAATTGAAGCTATTATTACTTGAGGAAATCTTTCCAGGTTTATTTACCACTAATTCAAACAAATGAGGCCCTGGTAATACAGCTGTGATTCTACTCACTTTTTAATTTAATACATCATATCATTTATTTCTCAACAAATCAACAACAATTATGCATCACAAGGCACAAGATATAGATCTACTTCAGCATGATGATCTATAACAAAATATAGGGTTCACTTTTGGCTATTTATTTCTTTTAATTTATTAAGGCAATTATAGTTTTTTAAATTATATTATTAATAAGAAATAACGATATGTGGGACATAATAATTTCAGTATCTGGCTAAAGCCAGGTAAATAGTACAATAGTGCCTGACACCTGCCCTGCAAGCTCTACCACTTTTGGAACCAGTAAAACTGGATCATGGTGTCAGGCCCCCTACGGAAACCATGGCCCTAACAGGATTTCCTCTTCACCCTCTGATGCTGGCCCATGCTGTTTGTTCTGTTTACTTTGAAGGTTATAGTATTTCTTCTAAGGGTTGTTCCAAATTTAGTGTCTGTTTCGTGGCTGTTGTTCCTCTCATAGCATATTCTTCATATCTGGCCTGCAGAGTCTTCATTTATTTTTGAACTAATGGAATGGAGATAATAATGTATGATTAAGTGTTCCCTGTTAGTCAGTCCATTACTTTATAAGAATATACAGTGATATGGTGAGTATAGTGTCACTGTTACTAATAAGTGTACTGATATGTGATAAGTAGTGATGGGCAAATCTGTGCCGAAATTTGTGAAATGCCGAAAAATTTGCGAAATGCATTGAAGTCATTGGGTATCAAAATAACTATACTTTAATTCACTCATTAACTCCCTTTCTAAAAAAAACAGCAAAACTTTTCTCCACCTTTAACACTCTCCCTTCCCCTTCTCCACCCTCTCCATGCAAATCTGTTTCTGCTCAAGATATTGCTGAGCACTTCAAAAACAAAATTGACACTATCAGAAGGGACATTACACTACTCAACCCCCCTAGACTTCCACCACCCTCCCTCCACACTCCCCAGTCTCTCCTGTGCTCCTTCACCCCTGTCACTAATGAGGAAGTCTCAAAGCTTCTGGCCTCTTCTCACCTTACCACCTGCCCGCTTGAACCAATTCCCTCAAAACTTCTCCGCAATACCAATCCTTGTCTAATCAAAGCCTTAACTCACCTATTTAATCTTTCGCTCTCAACTGGACTGTTTCCTTCTCAATTAAAACATGCTCTTGTCACCCCCATTCTGAAAAAAACCCTCTCTTGATCCCTCCAATCTTGACAACCTCCGACATATCTCTCTGCTACCTTTCATCTCTAAACTACTTGAGCGCCTAGTCTACAACCGACTAAACTCATTCCTCTCTGACAAAAACCTGCTGGACCCCCCTACAATCTGGTTTTAAGCCACAACACTCCACTGAAATTGCCCTGACTCGACTAACTAATGACCTTTTAACCTCTAAAGCCAACAATCATTTCTCACTACTAATACTGCTTGATCTCTTAGCAGCATTTGACACTGTAGATCACCCTCTCCTCCTCTAGTCCCTCCATTCGCTTGTCCTTCGTGACACAGTCCTGTCCTGGTTCTCTTCTTACATCACCAATCGTTCCTTCAGTGTCTCCTACAATGGAGTAGCATCTTCTCCCCTACCTCTTTCTAATGTGGGTTCCTCAAGGCTCTGTCCTGGGACCATTACTAATCTCCCTTTACTTCCTCCCTCTGCAAATTAATCAACTCGTATGGTTTCCACTACCACCTCTATGGTTCTCTTTCCTCCAACTAACACCAGTAACATCCCAGGAGTATCCATCAGAGCTAACAATTCCACTATCACCCCCCTCTCCCTAGGCCTGGTGCCTGGGGGTTATCCTAGATTCTGCCCTCCTGATATCCAGTCACTTATTAAATCATGTCACTTCCACTTCCACCACTTCCAAAATACGATCATTTATCACCCAAGATGCTGCCAAAATTCTTATTCACTCTCTCGTCATGTCACGTCTAGACTACTGTAACTCTCTATTAATTGGCCTTCCCCTCCAGAGACTGTCACCTCTCCATGCCATAATGAACACTGCTGCAAGACTGATACACCTCAGCAACTGCTCCTCCTCTGCCACGCCATTCTGTCAATCCCTGCACTGGCTTCCGCTACCTTTCAGAATCAAATTTTTAAAGCTGTATAAACTCAGAACAAATTAGTAAATGTTTACAAACCCATAACAAATAGATGTTTTACATGTAGATTTTGAAACTACCATTAGCATAATAAATATTATGAGAAATCCATCACCCCCATGTTTTCCACCTGGGTAATAATTTATTTTAAAGATCACATTAAAGCAATGTATTCCCCCATCCATTTTTTTCATTGTTTGCATTCATAGGCTTTGTAACCATACATAGTTTTGTTTCCAAGGTGTGGCAGTTATGATAAAAATCCATAAAGAACTCAAAGTGGCATTTGTTCTTCTACATTTATATTTGCCTATTTTGTACTATTTCATTGTTGTGTTTCATGGCAGATAACAATTCTGAACTAGGAGCAATAAAAAGCTTCCAAGCTTCACGTTGATTTGCACTGAAATCAAAGCCCATCATTTTATCTACAGTAGAATGGCCATTCTTGCCTCTTAAGTCTGAAAATTCCAGCTAAATTAACTTATTTGTACAGCAACATTTACAGGTATATTCTGTTATCCAGAGTGCTTGGGACCTGGTGTTTTATGGATACGGAGTATTTTCCTAGTTTGGATCACCATTTGTCTATTTTTAACATTAAAGAAACCCAATAAGAGTTTGCCACCAATATGGATTCATGCACCTTAGTTACCATCAAGTACAAGAGAGTATTACAGAGAAAAAGGAAATCACTTTTAATAATCTGATTTATTTATTTTTTAATAAAAATGGAATTTTCAAAACATGGACAAATTGAAAAGACCCAAAAACTTGAATCGATTTCAATTCGAATTCAACAAAACTCGAATCAAGTTTTTTTAATCCGAAAAAAAACTCGAATGTCAGGAAGGCTGCAAACATCTCCAAATTGATCCCTGGATCCCTCCCATTGACCTAAACAGTAATTCGGCAGGTTTTCAAATTTAGATTATGATAAATCTCAAAAATTGAATTCAAATGTTTTAAAAAAACTCAAATCGAGTTTGTATAATTCCCTAGTTGAATTTGACAGTTTTGAATTTTCAATTCTACCCTTAATAAATCTGCCTCGTAAATTACCATAATACTCTTAGCTGATATATGGGCTCATTTGTCAGATTCCTAACTGGTGTGGCTTATGCTTTTTAGTTTGATTATCATACCAAACCAGTAAATTGTTTATGGCCCTGTAATTGCAAATGTACATGTGACATTTTCTTTTAAAAAAGCCATGCCACAAAATGATGCTCTATATGATTGTTGGAATGATTCTGCCCACTCAATAGGTACATTATCTGTAAGTAAGAATTGATGCAATAAAGACATTGCCAACTGGAATTTATGCATAACCTTTGCAATATGAAAAATATCACTTCACATGTTCATCACCATCTGCATATTTATTTGTGTACTGCTTTGCTTTTAGCTCTCTTAAAAAGAGAGAAACTGTTTATGGAAGATTTATCTGGAAGAAGACATGATGATTCTGCAGAGAGCTGCTAACATGTATTTAACAACCTATTTGATGAAAATGTAATAAAAAGAATGAATGTCAGGAGAAGTAACAATTTCTGAGGCAAATATTTAGGAATACAGAACAGCGTTACTGACTGTTTGGCAAGTTTATCCTTGGTGACTCAAAACTCAAGAGAACTGATTTGGGGTAGTGTAGCTTGGGGTGGGGTATTTTCTGCCAGACAGCTTCTTTTAGGGCATGACATAGCTCTGAAAAAAACTTTCCACTAGGACCATTGTCATAGAGACTTGTAATGTAGTATGGCATTGGGTAGAAATCATGAGAGAAAGAAATGCCAGCTAATGAAGTACTTCTTGGTGAAGAGAACGAATCATGAATCACCATGGAGTGACTGCGTTAGCTAGATTTTCATTTGGCTGCAAAATTGATTGTATTGTATTGAATATTTAATTATATTTATTAGTTCAACGAATAGGACAATAGGACAATTGTTTTAAATATGTATGGTTATTTTTTGCTTTGAACAGGGCAAAGTTATAAATTAAATATAAAGACACATTCTACTACTCTACGGGGTTGCATGAGCAAAATCAAAGCAAATAGCCATACGTCTTTCTATATCAATGATTCAATGCTTTGTATTCCTTGGAAGAAAGTTTTAGCAACTGCCCAACCATTGACATATTCATCAGAGTCGCCAAATATCACCAATAATGACAAGCTTCCTCCAGGATGCCTGAAGACTAAAGCTGGCCATAGATGTAAAGATTTTTAAAAGATTCAATCATTATCGTGAGACCACGAATATTTTGAAATGATCATTTAAATGTACGATGTGTCCATCAACTAAAAAGACCATGCCAGCAAAACTGAAGGGTAGCTGCCTGCTTGGACCTGCAGACACAGATAGATCGCACTGGGACCGATAAAGATTTTTTAACCTGGCCGATCAATTTTCTGACAGATGTCGGACGAAAACTCGCAAGATGTACGATCGTACGAATCCCACTAACCGCATGATAATTTCGAAGGATTGGTCGGACTTCGCTAAAATCGGTTGTTCGGCAACAAAAATCTTTGTGTCTATGGGGACCTTAAGGAGCAGCAGAGTTCCATTCGGTTCCTAGCACCATCTTGAATTGGCAGGTAATTTTATTTTATTTAAATGATTTTATCCCTGTTGCAGATTCAAGGTAATTAAGTGGAGTTCATGAGAAGTGGTGTTTAGACTGGAGTGATATCACACCCCTCCCTTTCCCCCCCAGTATCCTAACAACAGAACAATGGGAAGGTAACCAGATAGCAACTTGGTGGTAGATCTAAGAACAACACTCAATAGTAAAAAGCCAATTGCTACTGAGACACATTCAGTTACATTAAGTTGGAGAAAAAACAGCCTGCCAGAAAGCAGTTCCAACGTAAAGTGCTGGCTCTTTCTGAAAGCACATGACCAGGCAAAATCATCTGAAATGTCTGCCTTCACACCAATATTATAAATTAATAAAAATACACTTGCTGGTTCAGGAATTACATTTTACATGGTTGAGTGAATTAGTTTAGAAATAAAAATGACACCATAAAAATCATGACAGAATCCCTTTAAGTGTTTTTGTTGGACCAGATGGTGTACTGGCTTTCTGCTCCCTGATACTTCCAATGCGATATGTCTGATGCACTGAGCTTCAGGCCTGGATTTGTGGAAAGGCCACCTAGGCCCGGGCCTAAGGTGGCAGGATTTTAGGGGGGCAGCATGCTGCCCAACCACACCCACATTGGTCCAAAAACACTGGGGATGCGCTGGAGATACAATTATTTTTAAAATTCGCCAATCCCCATTGCTCTGGTCCAGATGATGAAAATTTGCACGAATAAAGGGGAGGGGACACGAACGGCACTGGGCCTAGGGGCCCACACCTTGTAAATCCGGCCCTGCTGATCTTGATGCAGGGATGACAGATGTGTCATTCTTCATGTAGGGATGATGGTTGTGCCGATTATAACACATGGAAGTCAGACATGTTAATCTTGACGCAGGGTATTTGGGTGTGTTGATATTGATGCAGGGATGCCACACATGTCATTCTTGATGCAGGAGCTTAAGATGCATTGATCTTGATACAATTAGTGCCAAATACTTTGTTTTCTGAGAAATCAGATTCAACAAATAATTTCAGCATGCAAAACTGTGAATTTAGTCACAAAACTGAACCAGGCAAAAAAAAATTTCCCTAATGACCATCCTTTTCTGCACTCTTTTTCAGCCTAGGCTAAAGTGGTTCCAGGCTATCTACACATGTGTTTTGAATAGTTTGTAGTATAGTTTGATAGGTATTCTATGATTACATTGTTTTAAGTATGAAACATGTCTTAAACTTTGATTTTTCATTTAATTCCAGTGTTGGCATGAACTGAAGTCTATCGTGCAGACCTACAACAGATCGTATCTTTTTTATATGGGTTTGAGCAATTTGCACCCAGTCCATGCCATCCTATTAGTAAATGCTGCAACAGATGCAACCCCCCAGCAATACAACTGCACAAATGTTTGTATAGTTGTGTAACTTCCTTATTACATCAAGGGTCGTTTCTATTGTCCTTATACTTCATTAGTCATGTGCGGGCCACAAATCTCTTGTGGGCATGTGTGGGCTAAAGTTTAAGATGTGCCCAACCTGCCCGTAACTTTACTATGCCTCGCTTCCACCTCCTGTCTTTCCTTTTTATAGACTTGCACTTGCATACCCTGTCACTGCCGTTACATCAGAGGGGGTGGGTTGGGTGCAGGTCTATAAATATGGAGATGTGTTAGGGTGGGGTGCGGATGGTGAAGGGGGTGGGTTAGGGTTGGCTGCGAGTTGACTTTTTGTCAACCTGCAAATTGCTATTCTACTGTATATACCATTTAGCCAGCAACCTACCCTATATTTCTATATTTCAGATTGCCAATAAAGGTACTGCATATACCAATTAAATACATACATTCTATAGCCACTACTTTTTTTCTAAGAGTCTATGTGCCAGTGGCACAGATTATGTGTATCCAGAAACCCATTATCCAGAAAGTTTCAAATTACAGGAAGGCCATCTCCCATAGACTTCATTATAATCAAATAATTAATATTTTTAAAAAAGATTTCCTTTTTCTCTGTAATAATAAAACAGTTCCTTGTACTTGATCCCAGCAAATATACAATTAATCCTTATTGGAGAGAAAACAATCCTATTGCATTTATTTAATATTTAAATCATTTTTTAGAAGACTTTAAGAGCCACATTTATCAAGGGTCAAATTTCAAATTTTGTGAGTTTTTTTTAAAAGTCTACTAAATTAGATTTACCTCGAAATTTCATTGGAGGGTTATTTATTAAAAAAAAAAAGACAAAATCTAAAACTCAGACAAACTTTACCGACCTGAAAACTCTAATTGATTTCTAATGGAATATGACCAAACTCGAATCAAGTTTTTTCTCTGAAAATTAAGGGGCCCATTTACTTAGCTCGAGTGAAGGAATAGAATTAAAAAAAACTTCGAATTTCGAATGTTTTTTTTGGCTAATTCGACCATCGAATGGGCTACTTCGACCTTCGACTATGACTTCGACTTCTAATCGAAGATTCAAACTAAAAATCGTTCGACTATTCGACCATTCAATAGTCGAAGTACTGTCTCTTTTAAAAAAAACTTCGACCCCGTAGTTCGCCACCCAAAACCTACCGAAGTCAATGTTAGCCTATGGGGAAGGTCCCCATATGCTTTGCTATCTTTTTTTGGTTGAAGAAAAATCGTTCGATCGATGGATTAAAATCCTTCGAATCGAACAATTTGAAGGATTTAATCGTTCGATCAAAAGTTTTTTTGTTCGATCGTTCGATCGAATGAATTGCGGTAAATCCTTCGACTTCGATATTCGAAGTCAAAGGATTTAACTTTGACAGGCGAATATCGAGGGTTAATTAACCCTCGATATTCGGCCATAAGTAAATTTGCCTCCTAAATGTCAGGAAGGCTACTACCATCTTCAAATTGGTAACTGGACCTCTCCCATTAACTTATACATGAATTTGGCAGGTTTTAGGTGGTGAATAGTCGACTTTGAATTCTTGAAGGGCCAGAATTTGATAAATCTCAAAAATTAGAGTTTTTTAAAAAAATTAGAATCGAGTTTGGATAATTCATTAGTTGAATTTGACAGTTTAGACCATAAAAAAAATTTGAAAATTAGAATTTTCAATTTGACCCTTAGTAAATCTGCCCCTAAGTATGGAGATCCAAATTACGTTTTTATCCCGAAAAACCCCAGGTCCCGAGCATTCTGGATAATAGATCCCATACCTGTATTTACAAAATCAACTTTAGAAAGTAGCTAGTATTATGACACTTTTCTGAGTATTTATACATAAATTAAACCATATTTTTTATGGTTTTTTGGTTTCCCAGGCCTTACTCTGCCATGAAAATTCTGGCATAATATAAGATTGGTTTGTGTCATTTTGTATTATTGCCTCATAATTCCAGGCTAAAATAACAATTACTTTCCTATCAAAAACTCTGATTGGTGACATGTTGCAATAAATAGAAAAACAGCTAATTCTCATCCACTAGCCGGCGTTTTGATTACAGGTTCCTTTTAAGACGTCTATCCACACAGGCACTGGAACAGAGAAATGTTACACAAAAAGCGTCATTAATAAAAAAAGACACCGTCACACTTTGCATGACAACCAGAATGTGAGAAGGAGAAGGCTAAGAAAATTCGCATCACATGTAAAATCTTATAAACGCTACTTGTTTTCAAGGCTTTAGCTGAAAACTGCAGTCAAAACTCATTTCCCACACAGATTACAGTTTTGCAAGACACTCTTGTCCCCGAGGGCCTGAAGATTGCATTTGCTTTGCAGGCTGAAATAATAACCCTGTTCCTTTTATATGATATACATCCACTGCTCGTAAAGGTTATATGAAATTTAGTCCTGTAATGCGGGCATAACTACATTTCAAAGGATTTTGCTCTTAGTTCTAAGCTGCAATAATTCAGTTACACTAAAGAGTAAGTAAGTGATGATAGAAAGGAATATATATCAAAGCAAAGGCATTTTGCTGTTATTCCACGGCAAGATATATACTGTATACACTATGCCTTGTATTGCGCTAAGAAAAACTGGAATCAAAGACTTTTTTTCGTCTTTGATACAGTGGAAAAGTATTCGTGCCCATAATGTGAATCGATTTGGGTTCAATAAATATATATAGCTTTATCTTTGTAAGATTGCTCTTTTTATATTGCATCAAATAAACTCAAGAGGAATTCTTAGTATGACAGATTCAGAGCTGGCACAGAATCATTGTACCAGTCAAGATATTTGGGAACTCAGTTCATTTCTTTTGATGTCAGTCAGTATCTAATATCCCAAATGCTTGGGACCTGGGTAATTTTTTAAACAATGTTTCCTTAATTTGGATCAACATTCCTTGTCAACTAAAAAAACATTTAAACCCAATTGGTTTGTCTCCAATACGGATTTATGCAGCTTAGTGACCACCAAGTACAAGCTACTGTTTTATTAAAATCATTTTTAAAAATTAGAATTATTTGCTTAAAATGGACTGCGGGGAGAATGGTGTTCCAAAAATTCAAACTTTCTGGATAAAGGGTTTCCAGATTAATGATCCAGGAGTGTCTAGTTTACAACTGTATCTTCAACTTGGTATATAATTATATTTTAGAACCAGTATGGGATTCATTATCTAGAAACCCATCATCCAGAAAGCTCCAAACTATGGGGAGGTCATCTCGCATAGATTTTAATCAAATAATCACAATTTTTAAAGATGGTTTCCTTTTTTTTCTCTGTAGTAATGAAACTGTACCTTAAACTAGATCCCAACTAAGATACAATTAATCCTTATTGGAGGCAAAATAATCCTATTGGGTTTATTTAAAGTTTAAATATTTTTTTAGTAGACTGGAGGTAATGAGATCCAGATTATGAAAAAGACCCCTCGATTTTTTGGGTAATTTTTTTTGGCCTGTGACATGAGTTGCTGATGTTCAGCTCTGCTATGATAAGCTGCCCATACCCTCAAACTATGGGAGGTGGGAGGGACCTATTGGGCCTATTTATTTCACATAAACAGTTTTCTGATGTAAATTAAATTACACAACTTCAAAATTAACTCAGGCTCAGCAAACCAAAAGGGCAATAATTAAGTATTTACCTCTTAATGTGATATAATATAACGGGGAATTTGAAAAGCACCTTTCAAACTAGAAGACATACTTCCCATTATTATTATTAATGACTCAAACAACTAGTGAGTGACAGGGCAGGCCCCTTAGGTAGTTGCATAAAACTGCCCTGCTTTGTATAAAAATTTGGCAAACTGTTGAAAAATTTGCTGAATTGTAGCTACTTGCATGGAGTCAAACTGTGTTTTTTCTTGTACCAAATGCATTGAAGTCAAGGGGTAAAGTAAATTTTTTGTAGCACCAAATGCAGATACATTTATAAATGATAAATACTTTATAATACATTTATAATAATTGTAAATAAATACGCAGGGTCAATACAAGCTGCTGTTATACCCCTCTCTGGGATTTTTTCTGATCTGATCTGCTGGACACTGGTAACTTTAAAATAACTTTCATACTTACAACCTGCCAGCCAGGAGTGATGTTGCTTAATAATACAGATTGTTTTAATCTCTGACCTATAGGAGGACCACCACCAATATGACATTTTCTTCAGAGTCCTGTGAAGAGTCCATACACCCTTTGTTCTTCAGTGTGTGACAAGTCCAATACATTAGTTTCCTTTTCAATTTGTTTATTTGTAACTATATATGATAATCACAAAACAATGATATTATTTTCACAAGTCCCTCAAACTTAGTCAGTAATCACCAGTGGCGTAACTTCGGATGCCAGGGCCCCCCTGCAAAACAATTTTCAGGGCCCCCTCTGCAGAAAAAAATTGGAGAATTTAATGTATAATATCCCCAGAACTATAGAAGGATGGCACAGTAGCAATTCCATATATAAATACCCCAGTACTATAGAAGGATGGCAAAGTGTCAATTTCACATATAAATACCCCAGGACTATAGAAGGAAGGCAAAGTGTCAATTTCACATATAAATACCCTAGAACTATAGAAGGATGGCACAGTCATAATTTCACTTATAAATACCCCAGAACTATAGAAGGATGGCACAGTGGCAATTACATGTACATAGCAAATGACACAATTGCCACATTAAAGCCCTGCCTTTTTTATCCTTTTTGTACTATCTTATGAATTTTGCCCCTGATGAAGACCACTTGTATGGTCGAAATGCGTAGGGCCATTACTGGGCCATAGCTGAATATGTAGGTGTAATTCTTGTCATGTAATACAATTTTGCCTTTTTATTAATTCGAGTGTGCAGTCCTTATATCTATTTCTACATTGTTACTTGGGAGACTTTGCTTGGGCGGTCTCCATGGGACTGGCACCTCGTAATTGAATTTAAATTGGGTGTGCGCCTTCCAAAAATTTAGTTTTCTTACAGTTATCCAGAATGCTCTGGACCTGGAGTATTCCAGATAATGGACTACTGGGTGGGAGTAACTGGCTTGCCTGTTCCTTCCAGAATACTCAAGCCTCCAAGATCTGGCCCGCAAGTCTTTAAACAGAGAACTCCTTCTCTGTTTATTAACACCCTTCCAGGTGCCTACATCTCCTACTGGGGTGAAATCAAAGGAAAACTATAGCTTTTTACCCAGAAAAGGTTATTCTACCACAATGGATATTTACTAGAAAATCGTGTAAACATTAAGGTGATTATTTACTAAACTCCGAATTTATCTCATTATTTTATTAAAAAAACATAACCAAACTCCCATGCCCGATTTTACCTTTTTTGTTTATAAAAAAACTCAAATTAATAGGATTGGGGGGGGGGAAATGATAAAATTGAGAGAAAACCCAAATTGTCCAATTTTCTCAGACTTTTTTTCATGAATCGCTAAATTTTTTTCAGGTTGTTGCCCAAAAACCCTGATTTTTTTTAAATGATTGTGCAAAACCAGCAGAAAACCATGATATCTTCAAAGTGGGATAGGCACCTCTCTCATTGACTTATATAGGACCTTGACAGGTTTTCAGATTCTGGCTTTTTGCAGCAACAGGTTATAATACATTTTGAAAAATCTGAGGTTTTTTCACTGAAAAAATTTTTTTTTGCCCCAAAAAGCCCGACCGGATAAATTCAAGGTTTCATAAATTGCCCCCTTAATAGATCCAATAGGCAGGTTTTGCTTCCAGTAAGGATTAATTATATATTAGTTTAAATTAAGTACAATGTACTGTTTTATTCAGTGGCGTAACTAGATATTACTGGGCCCCACAGCAAATTATTTTTCAGGCCCCCAAAATGTTTAGAAGTTGACTTGTTTCTCCAATATTTATTGAAATTGTATATGAATTAGGGCCTCATGGGGCCCCTATACATCCTGGGCCCCCCTGCAGCCGCAGGGTCTGCTTCCTCTATAGTTACGCCCCTGGTTTTATTATTACAACGGAAAAGGAAATCATTTTCACAAATCTGGATTATTTGGATAAAATAGAGTCTAAGGCAGACAACCTTTCTGTAATTTGGAGCTTTCTGCGTAATGGGTTTCCAGAAAACGGATCCTATACCGGTACCATAATAACATCACCATAGCATTTCAAAGACTTCCCAGCCAAGTTGTAATACATTAACAGTTTACAGTCTCTCTTGCAATCAGTGGCGTAACTAGATGTTACTGGGCCCCACAGCAAATTAATTTTAGTGCCCCCAACATATCCAGAGGTTGTCCTGTTTTACCAAAATGTATTGAAATTGTATATGAATTTGAGCCTCATGGGGCCCCCTATACCTCCTGGGCCCCCTGCAGCCGCAGGGTCTGCTTCCCTGCTTGCAGTATTTATACAATGATCTGGAATTATTACAGTTATTAAATTAACATGGTATCCCTTACACACAGTTATACATGGCCCTGATAATCTTGAGTTTTTGCAGATTATTTATCAGTGTCGGAATTGCTTGTTTCTATTATGCCCATACAGTGCTGTGATTTTCAGAGGGATGTTGTTCTAGTTATTAACAACTTTGTAAACAGGCTTTATAATATTATTAAAGAAATACTGTGTGAAAAGATCCACTTTTCTACAGTAAATTCCTAGAGGAAATCTGGTTCCTGCTGTAGTTAAGGAGAATCCATCTTTGTTGTTCACCTAGCAATAGTGCCCTCGAGGGGACCAGCTGGGCATATTCAATTACAGGTGCAGTCATTCAGTCAGGATTCACTTGGTTTTAAGTAAGTGAATATTTATTTTATGGGTTTTTTTTTACTTTATGATTTACCTATTAAACTCTCTAAAGGTTCCTTTATTTGTTATTGAGTAGGCTATATCAGCATGCACAGCCATTCCAGCTGATATTGAATTGTAGTATATAATATGAATCTACAGTAAATTTGTACCTCTCTGCTAATGTTATACAGATGAACTGTTGCTGTTTATTTTTAGCTATTATTTACCAACTGTAGTATATTATTGGGGTGAAGGTTCTTCTTTCTTCTACAAATGTTTTTTCTTTCTTCTTGAAAAAGTTTTTTTTCTTTCTTCTTTCTTGTCCATTTTTTCTTTCTTATTCTTTCTTGTACAAAATGCTTTTTCTTTCTTCTTGCACAAGTTATTTTTCTTTCTTCTTACACAAACACATACTTTCATTTTCTTTCTTTCTTTCCTTCTTTGCAGAATGTAGTTTTCTCATTGATTTGCTCATAATAACTATAATAAAGACACGGGCGAACCAAATGTTATGCAGACAATGATGCTATTTGAGGAAGACATTCTTTTGGAGGAATATTATTATGTTATTCCTAATAGTTGAACAATTGCATGAGCAGTGCATGTTTTTGAAGATACTAACACCATTGGAGAAAAAGAACACGCTATAATAAAAGCCAAATTATGTAGGATCTAAATTTACACAACAAGGAACCACTATAATGTATCGTAGAGAAAAAGACAAAACATCCATTTTTATAAAAGGGGTGACAGATAACGTACTATAAGGGCATTCTCTCTCTGAGTCTGAGTAATGGCACAAAGATTAAAGCTACTGTTGAATGGCCCATCACAAATGTAACAATGATGAAAGTTCTTGGTTTTAAAATGATACTGTCAGCCCTCACATTATGTAAAATGTATTTTTACTTAATGTTACATATTTAAAAATACATAAAAATGTATACTTACACAAAACTGTATGGTGGTATGATTCCCTCTGCAGATATGCCTTAGAATGAAAGAATTTCAAACATAAAAACTTGTTCAGTTGCCATTTTAATGTATAATGTATATTCCTACTGTATATCCCATCTATCTTTTTCATTTCCCTTCCTTCCTTCCTTCCTTCCTTCCTTCCTTCCTTCCTTCCTTCCTTCCTTCCTTCCTTCCTATTACCTTCCATCTTCTTCTCCTTCCTTTCATCCTCTTCCCTTCCTTTCCCCTTCCTCTTCCCTCCCCTCCCTCAGGAAAATATTAATGGAATATATATTCCCCAGATGCTTCTCTTTCCTACTTTGAAAAAAGTTTAATGCAGGGTATATTCCCCAAGATGTGTCTGAAATGCCCTGCTATGCAACAGTTAAAGGATACCTCACGAACAATGTAGTTATGTAGGTAGTTATGTGGCTTACCTTGACATCTCTAACTTACCTCAGGCTCTCTGGCATCTTCTACTCAGCCAAAAAGGAAACTGCCCACTGTTTCCCACTTATATAGAATACCTAGGGCAATCCCTTTCCCTCCTTAGTGACACTGAGGGGAACTTGCTCTTGAACCTTCTTAAAGGGATTCTGAACTTGTATAACCACAACAGTAATAATAACAAAATACTACAAATCCCCTTACAACCAGGCTGCAATACAGTAGCGCCCATTTGCTAAACTACTGTGCCCCTTTCTTAATACTAACAATGACTGAACATAGGTTCTTACCTTAAAATGCCTCCTGGAATGTCTCTGGAGTCACCAGCAAACTAGCATACCTTTGCAGACCCGTTGCTACTTATTTTTTCCCTTTCCTTCTCTATATGCCAAATCTACAGTATAAGTAGGACCTATAGGTTTCCTGGTTTAAGGATTATGGGATTTGTAATACAGATACTTATAGGCAGAGGATGGGGACAAGAAAGTTAACAAAAACCCAAGAGTGGCATTTAAAATATTTTACCTTTGCAGCTTGCACACTCCCTCCCTTCAATATGAGTAGTTGAAGGGCTATGTCAGTGGTCAAGATATGTTGCAGCCAATGGTATTTGGGCTTTAGGGAAGAGCAGTAGTGCTGTACAGGCAGAAAGTTAAGCTTGAGGCTAGGAAAGGAGTTCAGGTGTAGGTTAGAGGGAACCATACAGGACAGAGAAGGGACACCCAGAGAGTGTGGAAAGGAGAATTGATACACTGTCATTACATTGACACTGGAGGCTTCAGAAGATGAAACTGAGTGATAGAGTTAGAGTTATAAGTGGTGAAAACCTGGAGAAGTGTTCATTCTGTAATCAGTTGTCTGTTGTTTGCCTCCCTAATAAAAGTATGCCTTCTTACAGTAAAGGCCCTGCATATAGACCTCCCTGTAGTGGTTGTCCACCAGCCACGGGTGGTAACTTTAAAAGCGTCGGGTCTTCGAGAAGAAGGGGACAGAATTGGTCTCCCACTACTTCCACCTTTAGTGGCTCACATGGTATGATGACAGGTTGCCCTCAAGTTATGCTTTGTACAGATGATAATAATTGGCTCTTAATGTAAGGCTTTTATACTGTTTTGAAAGCGATTTGCTGTTAATAAATTTGGGCTGCAGCCTTTTCAACCCAAGTTATGCCGTGAATAAGTTATGTTAATGGAAAGCACTGAGAAAGAGATTGATAAAGGGAGCTGGTAGTTAAGTGGTCTGGTAAAAGGGAATATTGACACTACACATGCCATAAGCTTGCAAAACTCAGAGGATGTTTTTGATAGATCTAACAATTGCACGCTTACAGTATCATATCAGTAGAAGGGGATCTGTAAGCTCTTCTAATAGGCAGACTAAGGATGTATCTGGATTTTTATCACACTAGTAATACATTTGTTGGTGTTAAAACATTTAACACTTTTAACCCTTCCATCAACAAGTTCAACTTGATTATGTGCAATCCATAGATTTAAGATTAAGATTTACAAATACCTCACTAAAATATCTACTTTACTATATGTTCTGTGCTCTGTTATAATGACATTATTGCATTATTTTTTGAAAGCTCCCTTTATTTTGTAAAAAGGACAATTTGTTAGTTGAAACTTATTTATTTTGAATCCATGGAAGCTTAGGAGCAGGAATTTTTGATCTGTGATGGATTTTTCCACAAACATTGTAGTTTTATTTGATTTCCAAACTCTGGGCGAAATTGCAACGGAGGATTTAAAATACAGAAGAAGAGAGTTTTAAAAGGCTCAACACACTGTTGGGAAGTGTAGTGCTTCACACTGCATAAATAATGAATGGCTTGGTGATCTGCCAGACCCAAAGTCTGCCACTCAGTAACTTTAAACATAAAAACTATATTTTCACATTTCAGTCCCGGAGAATTCTATCCATTATTTTGAAGGGTAAATAGGATTGAAAGTGTATTTTGGAAAAAAATGTTTATTTACTGTGGAGCAGGGAGTGGAACAGGGAATGGAGCAGGGAATGGAGCAGGGAATTGAGCAGGGAGTGGAGCAGGAAGTCGAGCAGGGAGTGGAGCAGGGAGTGGAGCAGGAAGTGGAGCAGGGAGTTGAGCAGGGAGTGTAGCAAGGAGGAAGTAAAAAAAACTGTGATTTAAATATTAAATGGATTTTCATAATGTTAATTCCCTCTCTCCACCATCTAGACTTGGAAAGCCAGGAAAATAGGCAGTGTCCCTACCCACATTTTGTTATGCTAACGTACCGGTTTCTGGTTGTCCATTTACATGTGCATTTTATTGTGTTTGATTTTGTCTTCCACTATACTTATAACCGATCTTGCATGCAAGAATTATGTGCATAAATTGTACAGTTTTGGCTTATGTTATTCAGCGTCAGACTGGGTGGTCCAGAGCTCACTGGGGCTGCTGGCTTAGGGGCCCCAACCCCCCCTAGCCCTCCACTGCAGCCATGAGGTCCAACTGGTGCTGCACGTTCCTTTGCCCCTCTCTCCCCCGAGGCATACTTTGGTTTCCCATAGTCTCCCTTATATTCCCAGCCCACATAGAAGCTACCAAATAGCCAGTCACAGCCCTTATTTGGCACCCCAAAAAATGTTTTCATGTTTGTGTTACTCTTTATACAATTGAATGTGGCTCAAGGGTAACTAAAGTTTGGGGACCCCTGATCTAAACAATTGAATGTGACCATTTTTGCCCTGAATGTGACCATTTTTTCCATTGTTGATGCAATTTTTTTTATTTCTCTCAAATCTTTATCTGGTATTTAAACAAATCTTTAGCAGCAGAATCAGTATCTGACCTAATCCAGAATTAGATTCAGTGCATACTTAATTTTTACTAAGATGGCTAAAATGCAAGCAAATGTTAAAATAAACTTCAGTGTAATTATCCATCTCACTGCTTGCTGTACAGTACTGGTCTTGCTCGTTGATTTCCATCCCAATGTCTTGCAAGTATTCTTTTTCACACACCAAGATACAGTTGGATGGAGGTGTTTGCAATCATTTGCCAACTCAAGAACACAACCTCTAAATTAAACAATAATATGTAGTATTTATACATTGCTGTTGCAATTATAGAAAATACTCTTTTTTTTTTTTGCTCACGGGATGTCCATACATGAGCTTGATTTGTACAGTGCTTAAATCTATGTTCCAATTTGTTCACATTTTGCTCATTCTATATTGCATTCGCATCTATGTAGCCAGCAAGGTGGCACATTAAAAGTACCGCAAATTACATTTTTGCATGGAAGACAGCACATATGCAGGACAGACACATGCTGAGTGTTTGTTTAAACTCGGATATTAAAATTTCCACCGAGGCAAATTATCTCTCACACGAAATAATTCAATGTAATTATCAACTTTTATCTGTATATTTGGTGTCTGCTTTCATAGCATTTTTATAGCAATAGACACCAGCGAGGCCGTAGATGCTACACTGTAGCCCTCAACAGCAGATGTGTTTGTTATGTCTCTCTCAAATATCTCAGCCATTTTATTGCCAGACACTTTTATTTGTTTGCATTATGAATACATTTGATTACTTCTACATATTATTTTAGCACTTTAATGATATCCAAACAATATTGCCTGGCCGAGTGACCAAACATATAATAAATAGAAGCAAGACACAGGGAGGCCTATTTATCAGCAGTCTCATTTTAGTGGTTTTTGAGTTTTTAAACACGAGGATTCAACTCTATTTCTCTAAAATCACGAATGCCTTGTCATTTATTAAAAGACCCGAACATAAAAAGCATGAATGAAAAAATGCGGAATGATGTGCTAAGAAACACAAAACGTTGACAACCTGTAAAAATCTGCTTTTTTTTGGACTAAAAAACAAAATCGGAAAAACTTAACAGGGGGTATTTACTAAAACTCACATCTATCTCTTTTTTATTAAAACAAAGTCAATCTATCTCCCATCCACAAATTTAACAAATAATCAAGTCAAAAAGTGCAGGAAAAGTCTCGACAAAATCATGCAGCAATTTGAATCCTGCGACTTTTTCCAATTGTCGTCCATATCATAAATTTTTTTCACATTTTCAGATTATTGTATGAAAACCAGCGCAGATAATGATGTCAAGAAACATCTTCAAATTTTAAAAGTGACCTCTGCCATTGACTTCTACATGAACTTGACAGGTTTTTGCTGGAGTATTTTTGGATTTGTTTTTTTTAGCAGCTTGGCGTATAATAAATCTCAAAAAAAATTTCCTCTAAAAAATTTAGTTTTCCCCCTGAAAAACTTGACCAGAAAAAATCGAGGCTTCATAAATAGGCCCCTAAAAAATGGTCAAATTTGATCAGCGCAGCTCCCTTAACTTCTCCAGGACCTCAACTGCTTTTATTTGCTAATGTTTTGTATAACAGTTTTTTGGTGGTTTTTACATTTCATAAATCTCAATTTTTTTTTGAGAAATAAAAAATAAATTTTTTTAGTTTAACAATTCTCAATAGGCAAAATGTATGCAACATAAAAAAATATCCAACAAGTTTATATCCCAGCACAAAGACAAGGGCAGTCATTTATGAATGCAAGTACAGTTTGCAAAGTGCAAATTTGGATGCAATTTGCCACTTTTTACCCAGAATGCAGTATTTATCACAATTCCAGCTGAATTGCAGCTCAAGGTTGAGTTGTGCCTGATGCATGTCATTTATTTCCATGTCATTTGTTCACTTTCAAGATTTAACTGTGCCTGTACTGAATGGGTCAAAAAACAGAACATCAGTAAAAAATATGCACTTGGAAAAGCTGAAAAGCTTGGTTTATTACAACTAGTTATGGGCGAATTTAGGGCATTTTGCTTAGTCGGAAAATTCACAAACTTCCTGCGAAATTCATGAAACGGCAATAAATTCGCGAAACGGCACTGGCGTCTCGTTTTTGACGCCAGCGTCCATTTTTTTTACGCTGGCAAATTCTTGAATTTATTCCCCGCGAATTCGCACCTGGTGAATAAATTCGCCCATCATTAATTACAACATCCTACACTACAGTACCTGCAATAACAACCTGTGAGTCATTGGGAAAAACTGTTTTTACACAATGGGTTTCTTCCATTAGATTTTCTAAAGCTCTTTTTTCTTGGCTTACAGAGGAAAAACAAGGTACTAAATCTATTTCACTTGATCAGGGTCAAATCCCTTTAAGACTTAAATAATGTGTCCTGGTCAATTTCACTTGTGGTAATTGACGTTTTAATGCACTTTTAATGCAAAGTGGGGCCTAAGTAACCCAAGCACATCTTTAGCTCTTATTGACATTATTGTAATTGACTAATTGGCTACCATTCTTTAAAACTGTGGAATCAATATGTTTATTCACATGAGACAGTCTGCTGAAGATCTTGGTGCCATCTTAAAAAAAAATAGTAATAAAAAAACATAATATTTGACATTGTTATATTTCTTGTAATTTTGTATAAATTACAAACTTCCCAAAGATCTCACTAAAATAGTTATAGTAGTCTGTTCTCTTTGGGGCAGGTGCAGTACTAAATAGTACTCGGTTTGGCATTCAGCCAGTATTCTTCCTTTTTCAGCAGGATTCGGATTTGGCTGAATCCAAGTGCCTGGCTGAACCTAATCCAAAAAATCATATAACTTTTTGTCTCACAAACAAGGAACGTTTAGCTCTTTTTTTACTCTCTTTCCCCTTGTTTCCCTAATTTAAATATGCAAATTGCATTTCCGATTCGGTTCGGACTTCGCCCAAATCTTTCACAAAGGATTTGGGATTCAGCCGAATCCTAAAATAGTGTATTTGGTACATCCCTAGTACTAAAGCTGACTTCTTGCACAAAAAAAAAATCATTTTGGATATTCTCTGGGGCCTACTTACCAAAACTTAAGCTTAAGCTTTTTTCTGTGATTCAAGAAAATCAAGGTGAAATACTTAGGGGCCAATTCACCAAGCTCGAGTGAAGGATTCGAAGTAAAAAAACTTCGAATTTCGAAGTGTTTTTTGGGCTACTTTGACCATCGAATGGGCTACTTCGACCTTCGATTACGACTTCGACTTCGTATCGAAGGATTCGAACTAAAAATCGTTCGACTTTTCGACCATTCGATAGTCGAAGTACTGTCTCTTTCAGAAAAAACTTCGACCCCCTAGTTCGCCACCTAAAAGCTACCAATGTTAGCCTATGGGGAAGGTCCCCATAGGCTTGCCTAACTTTTTTTGGTCGAAGGATAATCCTTCAATCGTTGGATTAAAATCCTTCGAATCGTTGCGCAAAATCCTTCGACTTCGATATTCGAAGTCGAGGATTTTCATTCCCCAGTCGAATATCGAGGTTTAATTAACCCTCGATATTCGACCCTGGATGCATCGGCCCCCTAATCTCTCATAGTTATAATTTGGATGATACAAACTCAAATTTTTTAAATTATTTTGAAAATGAACAAATTTAGAAGCTGTAACCTGGCGAGCTTCTATATAAGTCAACAGGAGGTGTATATTTTAACATTCAAGCTTTTTTATTCTTCAAGTTTTTTCAATTTACAATGATTAAAGGCACAATGCAAGTTTTATGTTAATGTGATCACATTTTTCCAATTTTTTTCTAACTAAATTCTGAAAAAAAAGACCTCTCTGTTTATTCTTCACATTGTTGCGCATAGCACTAAATGCTGGATGCATCACAATGGCTGTACCAGATTGTAAGCTCTTTTGAGCACGGCACTCCCACACTTGTTTCATAACAATTCTGCTGTTACTTTGCATTAATTTTTATCTGTATGTGTATACTGTCTTATATTTATATGGTGCTACTCCAGATAATTTGAAAGATGACAAAAACAGAAAGATGAAATCAGGGTACTGTAAATTGCACCTGGACAGTTTCAGAATGTAGTAGGGGCACAAGCTGAGTTGTAGATGAATCTATTTTGTGCAGTTTGTAATGTGTTTTGTAATCTTGCTGGTATGGAGAAAAACCAGTCACTAATGGAAAGGTAATGATCTAGTGCGGGTGAGCTGAGCACTGCAAAGTGCTTAGCAGGACTTTATTGCAAGTGATATCTTGAGAATGTTTGCAATATACATTATTTAACTTGTTCTGTTTTCTGACTTATAGATTTCCTGCTTGAATTCCGGGCACCCCTAGTGGTGGGCGAATAAATTCTTGAAAGGTAATTTTTTATAGAAAGAAGAAAGTACCCCGCATAAGCTAGTTACTATACCATTGGTCACAAAATTGTAAGTTTCCTCTTACCTACTATACTTTTCTAATAGTGCGATTAGTGGTAATCAATTAAGAGTCCACCTGGGTGATCATCTAGTTTATACTGCCAATAGATAACAATTAAATACCCAGATTAAAATTACATTGGTGATTTAAAACAGATTCTGATCATATATACAATCATCAGTTTATTATCACATTAATTACCTTACACAAAAGTAAAGTATAAGTATAAAGTAAAGTGCTTTTGCTTGAGTGATATTAGACCAGAAGTTTTCGAAGATTATTTTCACTGTTTACTTAATTTTCATTTTTAAGTTAAAGTGCAGTGCATTTATATAAATTAAATCAATTCAAAATTAATTAAGTTGATTCCTCCAAACCTAAAAAAGGGGGGGGGGGTCGATTGATACTTTATTCCCCAATTCAGAAATTCATGAAATAAAGTGCAGTGCCATAAATACAATTAGGATCCCATTTCAAACTTAATAAGTTGTAGGTTAAATTAATTATTACATTTTTTTGTGACCAGCAACAAATAAGGATATAATATAATATAGACCCATGCGCTTAATTCATATGAAAAAAGTCAGAACAGGAAGAAAAAGAACAGTGGAGCTGTCCCAAAACTAGCTGCCTATTGATTTCACAAAGCAAAAGCAGTCAGGGTAACCGGGACTGTGGTCTCGTATTTAATCTGTTTCTATCACTCTTGAGCAGACTAACTTATTCTAAAAAAACACAAATCGTCGGCCCCATAGATTAGTATATTGAAGGAGTAGAGATACATAGAATATGAATATGAAGTGCGCAAAGGGTTCTAGAAACGCCAACCCTCTAGGACCAGATATGGACAAAATGCTTTTTTTAAAACCGCTAATTAAGTATCAAGGTTAAAAGCAATGGACACGCCGATGCGTTTCGCATAAGTGCTTTGTCAAGGCAAGAATTAATTCGCCAGACACAAATTCGTGGGGAATTTCCTCGTTTTGCTGTCGGCGAATAATTAATAAAAAATTATGCGTGTCGGAATAGTCATTCTTATCAGAATTTCCACGCATCAAAATTATCCGGACGCCCATTGACTTTAATGCATTTGGACAAACTAGGCGGGCGTCAAATTGGACGCGGCCATCAAAATTCACGTTTTTCTGTGAAGCGAAACTGGATAAATTTGCCCATCACTAGTCACCACTGGTACAGCCTAACTAACAGGCAAATGGGGATCATCCTATTCTTTGTAGTGCTGCATAGTTCAACATGCTAGAAGCAAATATCCTTATTACTTTCTTTGCAGAGCATGATACAGTCACTGGCAAATTTACAGTACACTGTACTTTTCCAAGCAGTGGTCTGCCGTGTGCAGAGTGAGCCGGGTCATTTGGGCTGTAGAAGATTCTTTTTAGAGTATCTTGTTTACATTTCTATTAAGCTAAATCACAGGCAAATGGGACCAGGTCAAATAAGTTACATTATAAAAACTCAATTAAGTAAAGCAGAAATGTTCTGAATTGCATTTGCTAAACGTGTTCTATCATTTAACCTGGTCAACAAATGAATAGGGACTTCTAGCATCTAATCAACTTGGACTAAACATGGAACTCGCATCTGCATAATAATACTGACATGTCTAAAGCTGCCTCTATGTGTTATAGTTTTTATTCAGCCAATTCAATTTTTTAAGACAGTCCAGTGGTGTGAGCATCTTGACTTTCTGCCTAGAAATATGCTTCTTTCTTCCTTTTAAAGATGCGCTTTAAAGCACATCACAGCTTTTCTACCAAATGACACCATCAGTCAGTGTAGTGACTTTCCTTTCACTTACCAAGGAAGCCTAATTTACTTCTGGAATAGATAGAGAGGCTGAGAGGTATCGGATCAAAAATAAAAGAGGCTTGGCAGCCTGGACATGTGTAAATTGTGGCTAGACCAAATCTTTAAAAATGATTTACTTTCTCTCTGTAATAATAAAACAGTACCTTTTACTTGATCCAAACTAAGATATAATTAATCCTTACTGGAAGCAAAACCAGCCTATTGGGTTTATTTAATGTTTACATAAATTACTAGTAGACTAAAGGCAGTGATCCCCAACCAGTAGCTCGTGAGCAACATGTTGCTCTCCAACCCCTTGGATTTTGCTCTCTGTGTCCTCAAACCAGGTGCTTCTTTTTGAATTCCAGGCTTGGAAGCAAGTTGTAATTGCATAAAAACTAAGTATAGTGCCAAGCAGATCCTCCTGTACGCTGCCAGTCCACATAGGGGCTACCAAATAGCCAATCACAGCCCTTTTTTGTCACTCCAGGAATTTTTTCATGCTTGCGTTGCTCCCCAACTACATTTGAATGTGGCTCACGGGTAAAAAAGGTTGAGGACCCCTGAGTTAAGGTACTATATAAAGATCCCAATTACAGAAAGATCCATTATCCAGAAAAGGTCACAAGCATTCTGGATATTAGGTCCTATACCTGTATACAGTATATACCCTGTACCTGTATATATATATATATATATATATATATATATATATATATATATATATATATATATATATATAAATAGCAACCAAAAAACCGCACTCACAGGACTTGATTTGTGCAAACAAAAGTGTTTTTTTATTCCGACGTTTCGGCTCTAACACTCGAGCCTTCTTCAGGAAGCTATTTATACTATTATGTAACCAGCACCCAGGCAGTTGCATATTTTGCATGTGAGTGCTCCAGCTTGCTTGTTATATATATATATATATATATATATATATATATATATATATATATATATATATAGCAAATCGAAGGACCCGCACTCACAGGACTTAAAATTCAAACTTTACTTTATTTCAGAGCAAAAGACTGACGTTTCGACCGACCCACGGCCTTTCTCAAAGTGCCAAACAAACATTAGACAATGCCTTAAATCTGCGTAAAGGCGGGAAAACAGCAGCACCACCAATGACGTATAGCCATCATCTTAATGGAGTGACCTCCCATTTAACATGTCTCTATAAATACATATAATCCCACATCTGTTAATATATTTTTTTAAAAAACAAGCGATAAAAGATCTACAATTCATCTATTGTTATGCAGTAAGTTACTGCATAACAATAGATGAATTGTAGATCTTTTATCGCTTGTTTTTTAAAAAAATATATTAACAGATGTGGGATTATATGTATTTATAGAGACATGTTAAATGGGAGGTCACTCCATTAAGATGATGGCTATACGTCATTGGTGGTGCTGCTGTTTTCCCGCCTTTACGCAGATTTAAGGCATTGTCTAATGTTTGTTTGGCACTTTGAGAAAGGCCGTGGGTCGGTCGAAACGTCAGTCTTTTGCTCTGAAATAAAGTAAAGTTTGAATTTTAAGTCCTGTGAGTGCGGGTCCTTCGATTTGCTATGGAGATTATTTACAGATGCTGCACCCAGGCAGACTAATGACTTTATCATGAGTGCCGGTACTGTGGGGGAATGGATATGAGAAATTTTGTACCTGGCACCCGTGTTCATCTAATTACCTCTAACACTTTATCCCTATGCTTAAACTGTGAATGGCGGTGATGGTAACAGCAAAGACCCTAACCAGCCAAAGATGGACGGAGGTGGAGGAGAAATAGCACTACAGTTGAGGTCGGTGAGCCAGACCTTGGAAAAGTTGCTACATTCTAAGCCTGATTAGGCGCACTTGAGGTTTGAGATGCCGCTCAGACGGGCTCTGGCTGGTTTTATTACATATGATCATGTGAGCTACACAGAGGGAACAGCCCGAGATGCACTGACGGATGACTGCTATCCCTACGCCCTTGGTAGACGAGCCTGCGGGGAGCGTCGCTTTCCCCCACCGGTTGAACAACCTTTTGCAGCCGAAGTCCGATATGGTGAGGGGTTAACTGCCTCTTGGGGGATAAAGATGCCGGCGCTCGCTGGACAGCTCTGGTGCAGTATGCAACTTAGTCTGTGGCTAAGGTTCGGTGCCGTGATGTATGTATTACCTTCCCGTGAGTATGGAGGCCGGCGTTCTCTGCACGCTACGCAAACCCGGTGTTATGTGAACCGCCGGTTGGGGGCGCAGTTGCTGGGAAACGCTCGTCAGCCCTTATGTAGCACCTAAAATAGTCGGCTACTGAGGTCCGGTGCCGGGATGTGAGTTGGCCCCCTTTTTATGAACATTGAAGCCGTGTTTTTTGCATACCATGAAGCAGCGTTGTTAATAACAAGTATCCGTAACCAGAATGCTAACAACAAGTGTTTTTTGCTCATGACTGTACTTTGAGAGATATAATAACTTTCCCTGTGTTATCGGCGGTGTAAGTAACGTGAGTCCATTAACGACAACGGCTTTATGAAGGTGTATTTACTCTAGCCGGCCGCTGGAAGAGCTATGCTACACATTGACTTTGGTTCGAATACTCAATACAGACTCTGTTGGTGATTGAATAATGGACACTATGGGGTCTATCACTCCTAAGCACAACACATGGATTTTATTTAAATAATTAACTAATGTGAACACCCACTGTTGGTGTTGGGATGCACACGTTTGGGGATAATATGTCTGCAGATTATATTTTTTATATTTACACATGACATATACTAATTAATTGGTTTTGCATATATATATCATACAGCAAGTTTTAGTACTGGGGTTGAGATGATTAAATAATTTTTATTCTGGGTATTATTAAACATGATTACTATAGTGAACACTAATATGTCTATGAATTTTATCAACATGATCGGGTTTATTTATTTATATATTTACTAGGGGTGTGGGATATTATTTATTAGGACACACAGAGGTCTAATGAGTATAAGTAAGTGGCAAGTGCGAGGGCCTAGGGATTCAACTAGCGTTCTCTGTGCAACTATTAGAGAGGTACTAACAACTATATACTTAAAATATAATGTGGCTTTACCAACAATTGAGTGGCCATTTGAAAGATATAATAAGTGGACTAAGGCCATATTGTATTAAATGTAGTAATGAATCATTAACTCACACACATGTAGTTAAACAATGAAGTGAATGTAAAGTATTAATATATTATTGTGTCTTGGTTGACTCTAACTGTAGTGAAGAAATTGTCCATGAAATGACTGGTAACCTTGTAAATTATGTGACATCTACTCAGAGAGTGATAAGCTAGCAACAATGTTTAGATAGTTTAAGCTTATGAGCTACATTATTGTTACATACAAGTTAGCTATTTTGTTTTTAACTTACTGCATAACAATAGATGAATTGTAGATCTTTTATCGCTTGTTTTTTAAAAAAATATATTAACAGATGTGGGATTATATGTATTTATAGAGACATGTTAAATGGGAGGTCACTCCATTAAGATGATGGCTATACGTCATTGGTGGTGCTGCTGTTTTCCCGCCTTTACGCAGATTTAAGGCATTGTCTAATGTTTGTTTGGCACTTTGAGAAAGGCTGTGGGTCGGTCGAAACGTCAGTCTTTTGCTCTGAAATAAAGTAAAGTTTGAATTTTAAGTCCTGTGAGTGCGGGTCCTTCGATTTGCTATGGAGATTATTTACAGATGCTGCACCCAGGCAGACTAATGACTTTATCGTGAGTGCCGGTACTGTGGGGGAATATATATATATATATATATACCAATGTTTTTTAGACCAGCACTCCCTTTTATGTAAAACAAATAATCTTTTATTGTTGCATCATTATCCAACGTTTCGGTCCTTTATCCAACGTTGGGACCTTTTTCATCCTTAAAACGTTGGTTGGTGTATACAAGATTTACCGTGCACCCCTGCTTCTATTAAGATTGACCTTGGAGTGTGGATATATATATATATATATATATATATATATATATATATATATATACACGGTTCGAAGGATTTTAATCCATCGATCGAAGTATATTCCTTCGATCAGGAAATTGTTAGGAAGCCTATGAGGACCTTCCCCATAGGCTAACATTGGCCTCCGTAGGTTTTAGGTGGCGAACTAGGGGGTCGAAGAATTTTTTAAAGAGACAGTACTTCGACTATTGAATGGTCGAATAGTCGAACGATTTTTAGTTCGAATTGTTCGATTCGAAGTTGAAGGTCGTAGTCGAAGGTCGAAGTAGCCCATTCGATGGTCAAAGTACCCATATTCGACCATTCGAAATTCAAACTTTTTTTCCTCTATTCCTTCACTCTAACTAAGTAGATGGGCCCCTATAAGTATGCTACATAATGTGTAATTTGAAAGCTTAACTGTCTGCTCTGAAATTAGCCCGAAAATACAACTATTTTGGACTTTTCGTGCAAAACTCTGAAAAATTGAGCGATTCAAAAAAAAAACTCAGAAAACAAACATGGATTACAGAGAAGAATTGTAATAGAGGGCCCTACTCGCAAGAACTTACAAACTAAAGGGTTAAGGTACAATTGAGACATTAGAATTATAGAAACAAATTTGTGATTTATGATACATTTGTGACTGATTAATTAAGATACATTGAATAAACTTCCCTAAACACGGTGGGTCTTCGGGGAACGTCTGACAGCTCAAGGCAGAGAGTTCCAGGCATGATCAATGGAGCAGGGATACATTCTGTACTCATATTTGGGTACAGTATAGTATGTAGGACTTACCGTTACTGTGTTACTTTATACAGTGATGAACAAAGAATCCATTCATCTCATACATTTACAAAGCTGTTACAGGATATGCATATCAGATCTCCACTTGTAATGCAGCACAAAAGGAACAAAAAGTGGTGATAAACCAAAGGATGGACAGTTGGTTATGCCTCTAATTGCTGGCCTCAGCAGTATCCATACAAGAAAAATATGAGTTTCTAGAGTTTAACAATGTATTTTCTGAAATATACCATATTAGTATTGATTCCTCTTGAGATAATTATGTTAGATGTAAACTTTAGGCTAATTCAATTTATAGGAGATGTTCCTATTGGCCAACAGGTGGCCACAAGGCAATGGTTGGCCAGATAGGGTAATTTAAGAGTTATAAGAGTAAACAGATCCTTTAACTACTGTTACATGCAGTAAGAGGCATACTATTAAACATTCAGGGGCACATTGACTTTGCTCTGGTGAAGGAATAGAATAAAAAAAACTTCGAATTTCGGATGTTTTTTTTGGCTACTTCGACCATCGAATTGGCTACTTCGACCTTCGACTATGACTTCGACTTTGATTCGAATGATACGAACTAAAACTCGTTCGACTATTCGACCGTTCGATAGTCGAAGTACTGTCTCTTTAAAATAAACTTTGACCCCCTACTTCGCCACCTAAAACATACCGATGTGCAATGTTAGCCTATGGGGAAGGTCCCCATAGGCTTTCCTATGTTTTTTTGGTCATAGAAAAAAACGTTTGATCGATGGATTAAAATCATTAGATCGTTCAAACAATTTTTCATTCGATCGTTCGATCGAACTTATTGCGGTAAAGCCTTCGACTTCGTTATTCGAAGTCGAAGGATTTAGATTTGAGGGGCATATGTAAATCTGCCCCTCAATGTTGGTAAATAAACTGGCCACAGCTAGAGGCCCATTTACTAAAGGTTGAATTTCAGTAGTATTAGAGCTTTTTGAAAACATGATTAAACTCTGATTCCCTAAAATCATGAATGCCATGAAAATGATCTGAAAGATCTAAGTTAAAAAAGTTTGAACAAAAATAGCTGTCGAAAAAATACAAATGAAAAATTTGTATGACAATGAACACTTTGATCTCTGAAAACCTCTAAAACCACAAATGAAAGGCTGATCTTTGCAAGAAAAGAAAGGTAACTTCCATTGACTTCTACATGACCTCAAAAGCTTTTCGTGCCGTACTTTTGTATTCGTAGATTTGATGGTTTTTACACTTGATAAATTACCAAAAAAATTATGGATTAAGTAACTATACAAAAAATGATTCAGAAAAACTAACGTTCTATGAACTTTCATTAATCGACCCCTAACTCTTTTTTTTCTGAATGTATCTTAGGATTTAAAGCAGCCATTCAGTTACAAATATGAACTGGGTCTAAGCACATTCCCTCATCATAATAGAGGCATGAGCAAGGTTGGCATTGGATTGGTTAAGATCAAGATCTTTGTTTGATTCTCGTTATGTGCTGTTATTTAGAAGAACTACAGTTATAATATAATATAATTTTTTTTTTTGGTGAAAAAACTCGATTCAGGTTCACAGGTCGATCCTATTCAAATTTTTTAATAAATTTCCTATTTTTCGAATTTTTCGAATTTATAGAAGTTTTTATATGACACAAGGAGGAGAAAACGTGATTTGAGAAGGTAAGGACATATTTAACTTAGTTTTTTCAAAATGGCACACAATTATTTTATAGACAAATACAAGAGGTCCTCTGCACTCAACCCATTATCAATATATTAAGGACATTGAAACATTTTGTGCCTTAAGCTACTAAAAATGCCTTCCCCTTTAAACAAAACAGGGATTGTTTGTCCATATATTGCAATATATTTAAGCTGGCCAACTACGTAAAAGTCATCCACGATATGGCAAGACAATTATTTTATACAAATAAATGAATTTTAATAGTGAAGAAAAAATCATGATAGTTTTCCTTAAATGTACTTTGGTGAGCTTTATGTTCACTAAATTTCATCCTAATGTTTGCATATATTTTAGGGTTTATCTGCACATCTAAACCAATTATCTAAACCAGTTAAATGTATGATAGTTTTTAGACTTCTTCTGTTTAAGTTTGCAATCAATGCAGCCCAGCAGCTTTTTTTTTCATTATAAGGGTCCTTGATTGGAAACAACTGCTCTGTAGTGTATTCTGATTACATATTTACATTAAAGGACCATTTAACCCTCCACACAAAAATATAATCACTGAAGAGCCTCTTTGAAATCTCTAAATAACTGCGACTCTGGTTGTTCAAAGGTTAAAAGTAAGGCTACAGCATCCACTTAATCACTTAGAAATGCTTCTCTTCCTCTAACCTACTCAGCCCGCTCCCACGGGAATTTCCTTTGGCTGTTAGCTCATGAGCATGCTCAGTTCTTCTCAGCTCAGATTAATAAACACACCCTCCAGTCTAGCAGCCAATGAAGAGATGGCATTTCTGGTTCCCATAGAAACTCTGCTCTAGCTGTCTGCTCCTATTTTTAAATCCTAACCCCCTCTCCTGAGCTCAGCTTAACCATTGCAGTGCTCAATCCAAGCAGGACTTGACATCATAGTAAATTCTGCCTGTGTGTGCCTGCATTCTTTAATAGCATGAGTTTATGTGCTGTTGGCAGATATAAATGCACCTATGATGTGTCAGAGGGAAAATGCCCTCTGTTGTTTTTGTTTTAGGGAAATATAATGGCTCTGGCAAACACAGGGGATGTATGCAGTAAAAATAATGTTATTTTGGTGGGGGGGATGTGCCCAACTTATATACATGGTAGGAAAATGTAGGCTTTACATGTCCTTTAAACTTTTAGTTTATTTTTATATTCAGTTGGTCAAAGAATATTGCGAGAATATCTAGATGGTTTCTATTATATTTGAAAGGATGAATGGAAGGGTTCGATGGACTGATTTATTAAAACTTGCGTATGCATTTTTTCATGAATCATGGCAAAACACAATGAAAAAACTTGGGAACCTCAAATAGTCAGTATTTATTAATGGAAAAACTTGAGAAGAGTCACCAGAAAAAAACTTGGCTTGTAAAAAGCTGGTGAGGTTCAAAGTCAATGGGAGTTGTCTCTAACGACATTATTTATTTTCACAGATCATTAAAACCTTTTTTTAGCATCTTTGAAATGAATGCAAAAGAGGAGGCAAGTGCCTAGCAACCCAAGCATTGCACCCTAGACGCATGCCTCTCCTGCCTACCCTTTCCTCTGGCACTGAATAGAACAATGTGATTCTCTCTGGTGTGCAACTTGTTTTTTTCTGTAAAAAAAACATGCATGGGAATATTCTGTCTTTCTTAAATAAATTAGTGTTTGAGAAAAAATTCTCACAAGTTTTATCACATTTTTAGGTTTTTTTTCTCGACCTAAATTAGTTAAAAGACTTCTTAAGGGGCTGATTCATTAAGGGTCGAATATCGAGGGTTAATTAACCCTCGATATTCGACTAGGAATTGAAATCCTTCGACTTCGAATATCGAAGTCAAAGGATTTAGCGCAAATACTGCGATCGCACGATCGAAGGATTATTCCTTCGATCGAACAATTAAATCCTTCGAATCGAACGATTCGAAGGATTTTAATCCAACGATCGAAGGAATATCCTTCGATCAAAAAACCTAGGAAAGCCTATGGGGACCTTCCCCATAGGCTAACATTGACTTCGGTAGCTTTTAGCTGCCGAACTAGGGGGTCGAAGTTTTTTTTAAAGAGACAGTACTTCGACTATCGAATGGTTGAATAGTCGAACTTAGTTTAGTTCGAATCCTTCGATTCGAAGTCGTAGTCGAAGGTCGAAGTAGCCCATTCGATGGTCGAAGTAGCCCAAAAAAAACTTCGAAATTCAAAGTTTTTTACCTTCGAATCCTTCACTCGAAGTTAGTGAATCGGCCCCTAAGTGTAAGGGGCAGATTCACTAAGGGTCGAATTTCGAAGTTAAAAATACTTCGAAATTCGACCCTCGAATTGAAATCCTTCGACTTCGAATATCGAAGTCGAAGGATTTAGCGCTAAACGTTTGATCGAACGATCGAAGGATTTTAATCAAACGATCGAATGAATATCCTTCGATCAAAAAAAGTTTAGCAAGCCTATGGGGACCTTCCCCATAGGCTAACATTGACTTCGGTAGGTTTTATCTGCCGAAGTAGGGGGTCGAAGTTTTTTTTAAAGGGAAAGTACTTTGACTATCGAATGGTTGAATAGTCGAACGATTTTTACTTCGAATCGTTCGATTTCGTTCGAATTCGAACGAATTTAACCAATTCGATGGTCGAAGTACCCAAAAAATACTTCGAAATTCGAATTTTTTTCATTCGAATCCTTCACTCGAAGTTAGTGAATCTGCCCCTAAGTGTTTGTGGTCAAACTGCTATTGCACTCCCATTTTACTGTAAATAAAGGCTTATCTTCTGTATATAATTAAGGATAAAAGTAGCTATCTTTGTTTACTTAGGGGTAGATTTACTAAGCTCGAGTGAAGAATTCGAATGTAAAAAAATTCGAATTTCTAAGTATTTTTTGGGTACTTCGACCATCAAATTGGTCAAATTTGATCGAATGATTAGAACGATACGAAGTAAAAATCATTCGACTATTTGACCATTCGATAATGGAAGTACTGTCTCTTTAAAAAATACTTCAACTTGAAGCTTACTGCTTTGATGAATAATAGGCTCAGTAAATTTGAGGATGTATGGAATATCTGGTTATATAGAGAAGGACTGTTGCTAAGACAAATATAATACCTCAACCATCAGGAGATCTCACTCAACCCCTCCCCCCCACCTTTTTCCCCCTCTCTTTTTCCTCATTTATAAGGAATTGTTGTAAATTTGTTAACACATAAATGGGTTTGTAAATCTGAAATTATGCGATGGGCAAAGATTGCATTTCAGTAAAATTTTATTGCTGTATATGTAAACAGGAAAAGACACTTGCATTCTGTTAATCTTGTGTGTTAACTTCAATAAACAGAAAGTTTATTCAACTTAATACTTCTTAATACTTCACCACTTTAAACCTACTGAGGTATAATGTTAGCCTATGGGGACCTTCCCCAGCACTTTTCTAAGTTTTTTTAGGTCGAATAAAAATCCTTCGATCGATCGCTTGAAATCGTTCGATTAAAGTTTTGCGCTAAAATTTTACTTTGAGGGTCAAATTTGAGGGTTTTTTAACCCTCAAAATTTGACCCTTGATAAATCTGCCCCCTAAAGTACACAGATTTCATCCCTCATTTTCAAAAAATACAGGCTGGTTAAGTGTGTGTGTGTGTGTGTGTGTGTATGTGTGTGTGTGTGCGCGCGCGCGATGTATGTGTATAATCTCTGCAAAAAGCTATATAAACAAGCAATAACAGTGAAGTAAAGTTTAACTCAGTTTTGAGCTTATTTTTATCATTTATAAGTATGCCTTGTATTCATCCAGGTAGGAGCAATTTTAATAGGCAGGCACTGCTGAGTGAAGTGTAGGAAAATTCAAGTTATTAAAGACTTTTCTGGCAGTCACAATTGCTGAAAACAATATTCTAAGAGAAGAACTCATCCCAGTGATGGTTAGAAATGCTGTTTTTTTCCTGTAAAAATTAAGTTCTCTTTTTTAAAAGCATTAAGTTCTCTTTCGGAAACACATTCAAATATTGTATTATGAATCGACACTTCAATAGACAGCGAACTAGACTGCTCAGACTGCAAACTTTATCCATTTTAGACATAGGTTATAAGCTATGAGGCTATGAGAAATGACCACACAAACATGTTACTAGTAATAGTACTTCAGAGGGGTGAACGGGCAGCACTAATGCTGAGTAGTACATCAAGTTCCCTCAGGAAAGGCAGGAAAAATATTTAGACCCATTATGGTATATATTTATCAAAGAGTGAAGTTAGAGATCGCCACAATGTGCTAAAGTGAAATTCAGCCACTCTCCATTTATTTCTATGGGATTTTTAAAAAGAGTATTTATCAACTGGTGAAAGTGAAAATTCACCCATTGATAAATATGCCTTTCAAAATGCCATAGAAATGAACGGAGAGTGGCGGAATTTCACTCTAGCACATTGTGGCGATCTCTAACTTCACTCTTTGAGAAATATACCCTGTACAAGCCAGAGGGGATATATCGTGGATGGCAGATATGTATCCCCTGTTTTTAGGTTCTGAGCCTTCTAGTTAAGAGTGATCCCTTTAAGGAACACCAGAGGGTTAAGCAGCCAGGGGGTGGGATGGGCAGCCAAGAGGTGTTTAAAGGAGAAGGAAACCCTTTTGCAAAAAAACCCTGTACCAACTCCAAATTCAAATAAAAAAAGACCAACCGAAATTTATTAAAAAAAACAAACAAATTTTATACTTCGAGTGAATAGGCTGTATTCAATCATTCAAATTTAATTTGGATCGTATTTGATCAAATTAGATTCGAAGTATTTTAAAAAAAAAAAATAGTTTTTCAAAGTCCACCAAATGACTTCAAGTAGGTTCTAGGAGGACCCCATAGGTTAAAACAGCAATTCGGCAGGTTTTAAATGGCGAATAATCAAAGTTAAATTTTTAAAGAGACAGTACATGATGGGGCCGATTCATCAAGGGTCGAATATCGAGGGTTAATTAACCCTCGATATTCGACTAGGAATTGAAATCCTTTGACTTTGAATATCGAAGTCGAAGGATTTAGCGCAAATTCTGCGATCGTACGATCGAAGGATTATTCCGTTGATCGAACGATTAAATCCTTCGAATCGAACGATTCGAAGGATTTAAATCCAACGATCGAAGGAATATCCTTCGATCAAAAAAACTTAGGCAAGCCTATGGGGACCTTCCCCATAGGCTAACATTGACTTCGGTAGCTTTTATCTGCCGAACTAGGGGGTCGAAGTTTTTTTTAAAGAGACAGTACTTAGACTATCGAATGGTCGAATAGTCGAACGATTTTTTGTTCGAATCCTTCGATTCGAAGTCGAAGGTCGTAGTCGAAGGTCGAAGTAGCCCATTCGATGGTCGAAGTAGCCAAAAAAACCTTCGAAATTCGAAGTTTTTTTACTTCGAATCCTTCACTCGAATTTAGTGAATCGGCCCCGATGTATTTCGAATTTTCTAATTTTTTTCAAATTCAAATCGAATTTGGACTATTCCCTAGTTGAAGTACACTAAAGGGCATATTTATCAAGGGTCGAATTTCAAATTGAAAAAAATTTGAATTCAAAAAGACCAAACAAAATTAAGTTGAATTTTTTTTTGGTTAAATAGTTCAGTTTTCGATCAAATAGGTCCATATTCAACCGAATTTGAATCATACAGATTTAAGTAATAGTGCATTCGATCAAATTCGATTTGAAGTTTTTTAAAAAAAAAACTTAGATTTTTCAAAGTCCACCAATTCTAGGAGGTCCCCCATAGGCTAAAACAGCAATTCGGCAGGTTTTAGATGGTGAATAGTCGAAGTCAAATTTTTGATGAGACAATACATAATAAATGTCAATATTCACATTTTTTAATTGTTTTCAATCAAATTTGGACATTTCCCTAGATGAAGTACACAAAAAATAGCTCGAAATTAGAATTTTTTTCATTCAAAAATTCACGTCTATCCCTTAAATTAGCACAAAATTCGAATTTAAAAATTAAATTTTTTTATTCGACCCTTGATAAATCAGCCCCTAAGAGGGTTATTTACTAAACTCCGAATGCGAAAATCACGGAAATTTTTTTTATAAAAGATTTTTTTTTTTTAATAAAATCTGACTTTTAAAAAAAAAATCACAATTTTTTCTGAATTTATTTTCCGAGGATGGGAAAAGTCAGAATCTGAAAATCCGGCATCTGAGACCTGTCGAGGTTGCATATAAGTCAATGGGGGAAGTCCCAATGATTTTTTGATGTGCACTGGGTTTTTGTCAATACCTCGAAGTTTTTGGGCAAAATTCTGAGTTTTCGGGTGAAAAATCCGAAAAAAACTTGAAGATCGGATGAAAAATCCAAATAAATTGTGAAAATCAGATTTTTCTAAATTTTTTCCGTTTTTTTCCTGCAAACAACATTTTTGGGAAAGTGTATTAATAAATAAAGCCAAAAAACCATGCAGATTTGGTCTGAGTTTTTTTCTGAAAATATTGAGATAAATTTGGACTTTGATAAATAACCTCTAAAACTCCTGAATTCAATTTATGTTTTCAAAAACTCTAATATACAATATTTACTAAGTTCAGTGTAAAACTTCAGCATCTAAAAGCTGCCAAGTTCATGTAAAAATCAATGGGAGCTCTCTATGGCAAATTCAAAGCATTTTTTCAATCCAAGTTTTTCTAATTTTTTCGAACCATTGAAAATTATAAATGGAATACAAAATTGAGGAATGTAAGTTATTTTTCATGACTGTATTATAACAAAATTCTCTGTGTTCAATAAATACAATATAAATAAGAAGTCCTTTTTTAAAAATTAGGGTTTATTCAAAGTATAAAATGTATAAAATGTATAAAAAACATTACACAAAGTCAAATTTTGATAAATAGGTCTGCCAAATTCACAAATTAGAATTTTGATAAATAGGACTCCCCAAGTAATAGTATCAGAAATGTATATAGATACTCAAGTCTGTTCAGCAAATTTATGCCCCTTGTGACAACATAAATGAACATATGTAAATGTAAATGTACAATTACCCATATAGACAGATACTGCATTATCTTATCTTAGCACAGTTACAGTAGCTCCAGTAAGGTACAGCACAGGAGTCCGACTAGGAAGAAGATAAGCTGAAACGATAAAACATCCTGAAAATAAGGGGCAAATTAATCAAAGTATGTTTGACTTTCCACTGCAATTCAAGTGTATTTGTGGCATTTGAATTTGAGTATTTGAAACTTATATTTTTGAGAATAAATGCAAAAAACTCAAATATAAGTGGCCTATTTATTAACAAA
Organism: Xenopus laevis; assembly: GCF_017654675.1. Taxonomy (NCBI): domain Eukaryota; kingdom Metazoa; phylum Chordata; class Amphibia; order Anura; family Pipidae; genus Xenopus; species Xenopus laevis. The sequence continues at coordinate 46,878,513 of NC_054375.1, forward strand.
AATCAAATTTCATTTTTTTGTGATGTATTAAGTATAAAAACCATGAAAACCAAGAAAACCACTAGGTAAAAGTTTTCCAGGTCCTATAGAAATCAATGGGAGCTGCGCTGATCCCATTGGGCCATTTTAAATCAATCTAAATTTTTAGAGATTCGTGGAAAAAAAATCAATATTGATTCTTAGTAAATGTGTGTTACTGTTTCTTTGAGGAAAAAATGCAAATCGTTGCAAGAGTTTTGTTGCAATTTTTTCAATAATAACATTCTTTATTTAAAAAAATGAAATGAAAATTGGATAAACTGGCCTCCCAGTATATATTTATATGTACATACTTTTGTACAAATATTATGGTTGTTATTATTCAAACTCTTTATATTAATGTAAATACAACTTTCAAACTTTAAGGGGCATATTTATCAAGGGTTGAATTTCGAATTGAAAAAACTTCGAAATTCGAATTGAAAAAGACCAAATTAAGTTGAAGGTTTTTTTTTGTCAAATAGGTCAGTTTTTGATCGAGTAGGTCCGTATTCGGCCGAATTCGAATCATACAAATCGAAGGAATAGCACATTCGATTGAATTCGATTCAACGTTTTTCCCAAAAAAAACTTTGAAGTCCACCAATTGACTACAAATAGGTTCTAAGGGTCCCCCATAGGCTAAAACAGTAATTCAGCAGGTTTTAGATGGTCAAAGTTGAAGTTTTAAAGAGACAGTACATGATGAATTTCAATAATCAAATTTTCGAATTAATTCAAAATCAAATCAAATTTGGACTATTCCGTATCAAAGTACAAATTGTACAAATTTGACAAATCTGCCCCTAAAAATCATATAAATAAGTCAAAAATGGTTCAAGCAATATACTGTGAAACTAAAATGGATTTTTAAAGAATATTTAACAGTGTCTCTTAAAATGCTACAAAATAATGAAAAAAAAGTGTTAGCCTCTTTATTCCACATCCGGTAATTTCTCTATTCTTTTGAGACACAGATATCTGTTTCTTGGCTAATAGGCTTTTGATGAGGCAATTTTAGATGTGCTCAGAGATTTATAATATATTTTATAATACATTTGCTCTGTATATTTAATGAAACTCATTGCCACTAATCCTCATTTTCATGCTAGTAATAAAAAAAAGGAAATAATAGTGTAGTTTAATTAAAATTAATGACCTTCATGCAAGAAAAATAATAATCAAAGCATAGAGTTTTAGACACTCTTTGCAACATGCATGCACTTTGTAAATAAGAAAAGTAAAGCTTTAGTTTTTTCATTTTCAACAATTAAAATAAACTTTTTTTATCTTTAGTATTCACAAATTAAATGTAAAAAAACCCCTGGAAATTAAATAATTTGATTTATCATAGCCAGACTTGTAAAAAATGACAAAATGAGTGAATTGATTATAACACCAAAAGATAGCTTAAATGTACAGTGTGTACATGCAGTCTTTTCCATTACAAGCATATAACCTGAGGCATACATGTAGAAAACATGTACCTATTGCAGATGTTCTAATGTGGTTACAGTATATCTCTGGAATTAGAATAGTTTTAAATTGAAAATTTAAATCATGGAGACATCTCTTGAAAATAAAAATTCCATTGTTTTGGCACTGTAATTTTAGATATACAGTTTCCCCATTATGGCATATAGATATGTAGCATTTCTGCACATATACATTGCACTATGATGACTACGATCAGTTATTGTCAGCAGTGATAGTATAACTGGCCCACTTCACTGAAAAATTCCTGAAACTGCAGGAAATGCATTGGATTGGAGTCAATGGGAATTTTTCTCATGTTTTTTTATCTTGCAGGACTTCGACCATTCACAATCTAAATCCTGCCGAATTGTTGTTTTAGCCTATGGGGGACCTCCTAGAACCTATTTGGAGCTAATTGGTGGACATTGAAAAATCGAAAAACAAATTTGGAAAAACGTAGATTCGAATTTGATTGAATGTGCTATTACATTGGCCGAATATGGCCGAATACGGACCTATTCGATCGAAAATTGACCTATTCGGGGCAAAAAAAAAATGCCCTAAGGGGGCATGTTTATCAAGGATCGAATTTTGAATTTGAAAAACTTCGAAATTTAAATTCAAAAAGACCAACCAAAATTAAGTTGAAGTTTTTTTTAGGGGCATATTTATCAAGGGTCGAATTTCAAGTTTATCGGAGTTTCTAAAAACTCCCATCGACTTCCATGAACTCGAAATTCGGAAAAAAAATGACCAAACAAAATTTATTTTAAAAAATCAAATTTTTTAAAAATGGGTGAATAGGATCGAGCTGCAAATTCGAATTTAAAAAATTTGAATTTTTAAATTTATCATGTACTGTCCCTTTAAGAATTTGAAACAGACTATTCACCATCTAAAACCTGAAGAATTTGTGTTTTAGGTTATGGGGGACCTCCTACAATCAATCTGGAGTCGTTTGGTGTACTTTTGAAAAAAAAAATTTTTTGGTCAAGAAATTCAAATCAAATTCGATTCGACTTCAATTGAAATTAGCAGCTTAATCCTATTCACCCGTTTTTAAAAAAAATCGGATTTTTTTTTTAATAGATTTCGAGTTCATGGGATTTGATGGAAATTTTTAGAAACTCCTATAAACATGAAATTCGACCCTTGATAAATATGCCCCGTATTTTTTTTCTATTGGCTCACACCTCACAATAAAGACAGGGTGGCCAGAGACAATTGGATATCTTGAGCATCATAGGCAGGATTGTCTATTATTTTTAAGGGTTCTAAAAGAATCCATTAGCTTTACTTCCCCTTTAAATAATGTTCTATATGCAATTAAAAAGTTAATTTGTTATATATGTCTAACAATTAAATTGTAAGATGCAAATATTTATTTGTGCATTTTTACATTTAATTTACAAAGAAATGGGAGAAATGTAATCAAATATGCCTTTTCCATTGCATTCCATTGCTTTGTCACCACAATCTTTTTGCTACATATAAGATTTTTCAAGCCGTGCAAATTTAAGTTATGCAAAGACTGTATTTACAATATTTATAACAGTTTTATGAACTCTTGTTATTCATGTTCACCAGCCCTGTCAATGCTGCTGATAACAAGAATGAAATTAAACCTGGGCTTTAATAATCTCTGCTTTAACTTTGACATTGACAAAAATGTTGCAATAGATTTGATTGTTGCCGCAGTTAATGTAATGCACATCGCTCAGTTTCATGCCACGAAATGCATTGTGTTCATGTTTAATTGGTTTTAGAGCCTGCTATTTTTCATTCTTCACCTGAAAAATGTTCACAGCTTGTTAAGGCTTACTCAAATGTGAGAAATATAATTTTGTTAAAAAATGTATAATGAAATAAAAAGGCTATTTTGCTTTCAAGGCTGGAAATAATATTATTCTACTCTTTCTAACTTTAGTTGAGAGATTACTTTTTTTTTTTTTTTTTAAAAAAGGAAATTTAATCTTTTGAATTTTCTTCCAAAACAAAGGTATTTTCTGAGAAAATTATAAAAAAAAGTATTACAATTTGTAGAACCATCTAACAAACCCTAAAACATGTACAGGTATGTTATCTAGGACTTAGGACCTGGAGTTTTCTGGATAATGTGTCTTTCTCCATAACTTAAGTCTACTAAAAAAACATATTTAAAGGGGAAGTAAAGTCTAAAATAGAATAAGGCTAGAAATGAAGTATTTTGTATACTAAACATGAACCTTTCAAGCACATGTAGGTTTTTTAGTGCAATGGTTAAAGCGCCTGTTCTACCCGTGGGGTCTTGAGTTCAAATCCCGGGAGGGTGACCTTACAGGGTACTTTATGCCTGTATGAAACTTTTAATTCTATGCAGGCTCGCCGGTGGCATTTTGTTCAGGCTGCCATCAAAAGCAAATGCAACTTTGGCGCAATGGTTAAAGCGCCTGTTTCTAACTGTGAGGTCTTGAGCTCAAATCCCAGGTGGGTGACCTTACAGAGTTCTTTATGCCTGTACAAAACCTTTTTGTTCAGGCTGCATTCAAAAGCAACTGCTACTGTGGAGACAGCAAAACCAGCACCCCCAAATGGCTGTTCTATGTCGCATGCAGCAAATCACCTGGTTTCTTTCGACAAAGGGCCCAGCGTGCAAGTCCCAGGGGTGCATTTCAGAGAAAGGTGATTTTCTCTGGCTACTTTAATGAGTAACCAATATTTCACATTTGTTAAAGCAAAAATGCTAGGCAAACCCCAAAAAGGGATTTGTATGGGGAAAGAATACCCAAGTTGATGCAAAGGTAAGGGCAATGTGCTAGATGGGGAAAAACTGGCCTGAAGAAGATGTACATTCCGGTGTAGCTTAGGTTGGTATTGTCTTTATTAGGCAGAAGATGGACTTCCGGCCCTGCTAGACAATGCAGAGGCACAAGGAGACAATGGGTTATTACAGTCATCCAGAACAATTTCCACTGTGTCTAGGTTCCTGTGGCGCAATGGTTAAAGCACATGTTTCTGCCTGTGGTGTCTTGAGTTCAAATCCTGGGTGGGTGACCATTCAGGGTTCTTTATGCCTGTACAGAACCTTTTATTACATGTAGCACGCCGGTGGCATTTTGTTCAGGGTGCATTCAAGAGCTACTGCTACTTTGGAAACGGCAAAACCAGCTCCCCCACATGGCTGTTCTATGTTGCATGCAGCAAATCACCTGGTTTCTTTCCCCAAAGGGCCCAGCGTGCGAGTCCCAGGGGTGCATTTCAGGGAAAGGTGCTTTTCTCGGGCTACTTTAATGAGTAACCAATATTTCACATTTGTTAAAGCAAAAATGTTAGACAAACCCCAAAAAGGGATCTGTATGGGGAAAAAATACCCAAGTTGATGCAAAGGTAAGGGCAAGGTGCTAGATGGGGAAACCCTGGCCTGATGAAGATGTACATTCCGGCATTGCTTAGAAGGACAGCTCCAGTTGGGAAAAGGGGCAGCCAAATAGAAGGCGGATGATGGACGTCTGGCACATGCCTTTAAATCACTCTTGAGGGTTGGTTAGGGCAAAGTGGACCAAGACTGCTCTGGAGCTGAGTTTTTGGCAGAGGTGGGAATCGAACCCACAACCTTTTGCACTAGGTTATTGTTCAGAGATGTGCGCTCTACCAACTGAGCTATTTAGTCAGGCTCCTGTAAGAACTAGCCTCAGGTTGGTATTGACTTTATTAAGGAGAAGATGGACTTCCGGCCTGCCAGACACTGCAGAGGCACAAGGAGACAATGAGTTATCACAGTCATCCGGAACAATTTCTATTGCATCTAGGTTCCTGTGGTGAAATGGTTTAAACGCCTGTTTCTGCCCGTGGTGTCTTGAGTTCAAAACCTGGGTGGGTGACCATTCAAGGTTCACTATGCCTGTACAGAACCCTTTATTTCATGTAGTATGCAGGTGGCATTTTGTTCAGGGTGCATTCAAGAGCAACTGCTACTTTGGAGACGGCAAAACCAGCTCCCCCACATGGCTGTTCTGTGCCGCATATCACCTGGTTTCTTTCCCCAAAGGGCCCAGCGTGCGAGTCCCAGGGGTGCATTTCAGGGAAAGGTGCTTTTCTCTGGCTACTTTAATGAGTAACCAATATTTCACATTTGTTAAAGCAAAAATGCTAGGCAAAGCCCAAAAAGGGATCTGTATGGGGAAAAAATACCCAAGTTGATGCAAAGGTAAGGGCAAGGTGCTAGATGGGGAAACTCTGGCCTGATGAAGATGTACATTCTGGCATAGCTTAGAAGGACAGCCCCAGTTGGGAAAAGGTGCAGCCAAATAGAAGGCGGATGATGGACTTCTGGCACATGCTCTTAAATCACTCTTGACGGTTGGTTAGGGCAAAGCGGACTACAACTGCTCTGGAGCTGAGTTTTTGGCAGAGGTGGGAATCAAACCCACAACCTTCTGGATTAAGTCATGGTCCAGAGCTGTGCGCTCTACCGACTGAGCTATTTAGGCAGGCTCCTATAAGAACTGGCCTCAGGTTGGTATTGACTTTATTAAGCAGAAGATGGACTTCCGGCCTGCCAGACACTGCAGAGGCACAAGGAGACAATGGGTTATTACAGTCATCCGGAACCTTTTCAAGCGCATCTAGATTCCTGTGGGGCAATGGTTAAAACGCCTGTTTCTGCCCATGGTGTCTTGAGTTCAAATACTGGGTGGGTGACCTTTCAGGGTTCTTTATGCCTGTACAGAACCCTTTATTTCATGTAGCATGCCGGTGGCATTTTGTTCAGGGTGCATTCAAGAGCAACTGCTACTTTGGAGACAGCAAAACCAGCTCCCCCACATGGCTGTTCTATGTCGCATGCAGCAAATCACCTGGTTTCTTTCCCCAAAGGGCCCAGCGTGCGAGTCCCAGGGGTGCATTTCAGGGAAAGGTGCTTTTCTCGGGCTACTTTAATGAGTAACCAATATTTCACATTTGTTAAAGCAAAAATGTTAGACAAAGCCCAAAAAGGGATCTGTATGGGGAAAAAATACCCAAGTTGATGCAAAGGAAAGGGCAAGGTGCTAGATGGGGAAACCCTGGCCTGATGAAGATGTACATTCCGGCATAGCTTAGAAGGACAGCCACAGTTGGGAAAAGGGGCAGCCAAATAGAAGGCGGATGATGGACTTCTGGCACATGCCCTTAAATCACTCTTGATGGTTGGTTTGGGCAAAGCGGACCAAGACTGCTCTGGAGCTGAGTTTTTGGCAGAGGTGGGAATCGAACCTACAACCTTTTGGACTAGGTTATTGTTCAGAGATGTGCGCTCTACCAACTGAGCTATTTAGGCAGGCTCCTATAAGAACTGGCCTCAGGTTGGTATTGACTTTATTAAGCAGAAGATGGACTTCCGGCCTGCCAGACACTGCAGAGGCACAAGGAGACAATGGGTTATTACAGTCATCCGGAACCATTTCAAGCAATTCTAGATTCCTGTGGGGCAATGGTTAAAACGCCTGTTTCTGCCCGTGGTGTCTTGAGTTCAAATCCTGGGTGGGTGACCTTTCAGGGTTCTTTATGCCTGTACAGAACCCTTTATTTCATGTAGCATGCCGGTGGCATTTTGTTCAGGGTGCATTCAAGAGCAACTGCTACTTTGGAGACGGCAAAACCAGCTCCCCCACATGGCTGTTCTATGTCGCATGCAGCAAATCACCTGGTTTCTTTCCCCAAAGGGCCCAGCGTGCGAGTCCCAGGGGTGCATTTCAGGGAAAGGTGCTTTTCTCGGGCTACTTTAATGAGTAACCAATATTTCACATTTGTTAAAGCAAAAATGTTAGACAAAGCCCAAAAAGGGATCTGTATGGGGAAAAAATACCCAAGTTGATGCAAAGGTAAGGGCAAGGTGCTAGATGGGGAAACCCTGGCCTGATGAAGATGTACATTCCGGCATAGCTTAGAAGGACAGCCACAGTTGGGAAAAGGTGCAGCCAAATAAAAGGCGGATGATGGACTTCTGGCACATGCCCTTAAATCATTCTTGATGGTTGGTTAGGGCAAAGCGGACCAAGACTGCTCTGGAGCTGAGTTTTTGGCAGAGGTGGGAATCGAACCCACAACCTTTTGGACTAGGTTATTGTTCAGAGATGTGCGCTCTACCAACTGAGCTATTTAGGCAGGCTCCTTTAAGAACTGGCCTTAGGTTGGTATTGACTTTATTAAGCAGAAGATGGACTTCCGGCCTGCCAGACACTGCAGAGGCACAAGGAGACAATGGGTTATTACAGTCATCCGGAACCATTTCAAGCGATTCTAGATTCCTGTGGGGCAATGGTTAAAACGCCTGTTTCTGCCCGTGGTGTCTTGAGTTCAAATCCTGGGTGGGTGACCTTTCAGGGTTCTTTATGCCTGTACAGAACCCTTTATTTCACGTAGCATGCCGGTGGCATTTTGTTCAGGGTGCATTCAAGAGCAACTGCTACTCTGGAGACGGCAAAACCAGCTCCCCCACATGGCTGTTCTATGTCGCATGCAGCAAATCACCTGGTTTCTTTCCACAAAGGGCCCAGCGTACGAGTCCCAGGGGTGCATTTCAGGGAAAGGTGCTTTTCTCGGGCTACTTTAATGAGTAACCAATATTTCACATTTGTTAAAGCAAAAATGTTAGACAAAGCCCAAAAAGGGATCTGTATGGGGAAAAAATACCCAAGTTGATGCAAAGGTAAGGGCAAGGTGCTAGATGGGGAAACCCTGGCCTGATGAAGATGTACATTCCGGCATAGCTTAGAAGGACAGCCACAGTTGGGAAAAGGTGCAGCCAAATAGAAGGCTGATGATGGACTTCTGGCACATGCCCTTAAATCACTCTTGATGGTTGGTTAGGGCAAAGTGGACCAAGACTGCTCTGGAGCTGAGTTTTTGGCAGAGGTGGGAATCGAACCCACAACTTTTTGGACTAGGTTATTGTTCAGAGATGTGCGCTCTACCAACTGAGCTATTTAGGCAGGCTCTTTTAAGAACTGGCCTCAGGTTGGTATTGACTTTATTAAGCAGAAGATGGACTTCCGGCCTGCCAGACACTGCAGAGGCACAAGGAGACAATGGGTTATTACAGTCATCCGGAACCATTTCAAGCGATTCTAGATTCCTGTGGGGCAATGGTTAAAATGCCTGTTTCTGCCTGTGGTGTCTTGAGTTCAAATCCTGGGTGGGTGACCTTTCAGGGTTCTTTATGCCTGTACAGAACCCTTTATTTCACGTAGCATGCCGGTGGCATTTTGTTCAGGGTGCATTCAAGAGCAACTGCTACTTTGGAGACGGCAAAACCAGCTCCCCACATGGCTGTTCTATGTCGCATGCAGCAAATCACCTGGTTTCTTTCCCCAAAGGGCCCAGCGTGCGAGTCCCAGGGGTGCATTTCAGGGAAAGGTGCTTTCTCGGGCTACTTTAATGAGTAACCAATATTTCACATTTGTTAAAGCAAAAATGTTAGACAAACCCCAAAAAGAGATCTGTATGGGGAAAAAATACCCAAGTTGATGCAAAGGCAAGGGCAAGCTGCTAGATGGGGAAACCCTGGCCTGATGAAGATGTACGTTCTGGCATAGCTTAGAAGGACAGCCACAATTGGGAAAAGGGGCAGCCAAATAGAAGGCGGATGATGGACTTCTGGCACATGCTCTTAAATCACTCTTGACGGATGGTTAGGGCAAAGCTGACCAAGACTGCTCTCGAGCTGAGTTTTTGGCAGAGGTTGGAATCGAATCCACAAACTTTTGGACTACGTTATAGTTCACAAATGTGCGCTCTACCAACTGAGCTATTTAGGCAGGCTCCTATAATAACTGGCCTCAGGTTGGTATTGACTTTATTAAGCAGAAGATGGACTTCCGGCCTGCCAGACACTGCAGAGGCACAAGGAGACAATGGGTTATTACAGTCATCCGGAACCATTTCAAGCGATTCTAGATTCCTGTGGGGCAATGGTTAAAATGCCTGTTTCTGCCTGTGGTGTCTTGAGTTCAAATCCTGGGTGGGTGACCTTTCAGGGTTCTTTATGCCTGTACAGAACCCTTTATTTAACGTAGCATGCTGGTGGCATTTTGTTCAGGGTGCATTAAAGAGCAACTGCTACTTTGGAGACGGCAAAACCAGCTCCCCCACATGGCTGTTCTATGTCGCATGCAGCAAATCACCTGGTTTCTTTCCCCAAAGGGCCCAGCGTGCGAGTCCCAGGGGTGCATTTCAGGGAAAGGTGCTTTTCTCGGGCTACTTTAATGAGTAACCAATATTTCACATTTGTTAAAGCAAAAATGTTAGACAAACCCCAAAAAGAGATCTGTATGGGGAAAAAATACCCAAGTTGATGCAAAGGCAAGGGCAAGCTGCTAGATGGGGAAACCCTGGCCTGATGAAGATGTACGTTCTGGCATAGCTTAGAAGGACAGCCACAATTGGGAAAAGGGGCAGCCAAATAGAAGGCGGATGATGGACTTCTGGCACATGCTCTTAAATCACTCTTGACGGATGGTTAGGGCAAAGCTGACCAAGACTGCTCTCGAGCTGAGTTTTTGGCAGAGGTTGGAATCGAATCCACAAACTTTTGGACTACGTTATAGTTCACAAATGTGCGCTCTACCAACTGAGCTATTTAGGCAGGCTCCTATAATAACTGGCCTCAGGTTGGTATTGACTTTATTAAGCAGAAGATGGACTTCCGGCCTGCCAGACACTGCAGAGGCACAAGGAGACAATGGGTTATTACAGTCATCCGGAACCATTTCAAGCGATTCTAGATTCCTGTGGGGCAATGGTTAAAATGCCTGTTTCTGCCTGTGGTGTCTTGAGTTCAAATCCTGGGTGGGTGACCTTTCAGGGTTCTTTATGCCTGTACAGAACCCTTTATTTCACGTAGCATGCTGGTGGCATTTTGTTCAGGGTGCATTAAAGAGCAACTGCTACTTTGGAGACGGCAAAACCAGCTCCCCCACATGGCTGTTCTATGTCGCATGCAGCAAATCACCTGGTTTCTTTCCCCAAAGGGCCCAGCGTGCGAGTCCCAGGGGTGCATTTCAGGGAAAGGTGCTTTTCTCGGGCTACTTTAATGAGTAACCAATATTTCACATTTGTTAAAGCAAAAATGTTAGACAAACCCCAAAAAGAGATCTGTATGGGGAAAAAATACCCAAGTTGATGCAAAGGCAAGGGCAAGCTGCTAGATGGGGAAATCCTGGCCTGATGAAGATGTACATTCTGGCATAGCTTAGAAGGACAGCCACAATTGGGAAAAGGGGCAGCCAAATAGAAGGCGGATGATGGACTTCTGGCACATGCTCTTAAATCACTCTTGACGGTTGGTTAGGGCAAAGCGGACCAAGACTGCTCTTGAGCTGAGTTTTTGGCAGAGGTTGGAATCGAACCCACAAACTTTTGGACTACGTTATTGTTCACAAATGTGCGCTCTACCAACTGAGCTATTTAGGCAGGCTCCTATAATAACTGGCCTCAGGTTGGTATTGACTTTATTAAGCAGAAGATGGACTTCCGGCCTGCCAGACACTGCAGAGGCACAAGGAGACAATGGGTTATTACAGTCATCCGGAACCATTTCAAGCGATTCTAGATTCCTGTGGGGCAATGGTTAAAATGCCTGTTTCTGCCTGTGGTGTCTTGAGTTCAAATCCTGGGTGGGTGACCTTTCAGGGTTCTTTATGCCTGTACAGAACCCTTTATTTCACGTAGCATGCCGGTGGCATTTTGTTCAGGGTGCATTCAAGAGCAACTGCTACTTTGGAGACGGCAAAACCAGCTCCCCCACATGGCTGTTCTATGTCGCATGCAGCAAATCACCTGGTTTCTTTCCCCAAAGGGCCCAGCGTGTGAGTCCCAGGGGTGCATTTCAGGGAAAGGTGCTTTTCTCGGGCTACTTTAATGAGTAACCAATATTTCACATTTGTTAAAGCAAAAATGTTAGACAAAGCCCAAAAAGGGATCTGTATGGGGAAAAAATACCCAAGTTGATGCAAAGGTAAGGGCAAGGTGCTAGATGGGGAAACCCTGGCCTGATGAAGATGTACATTCCGGCATAGCTTAGAAGGACAGCCACAGTTGGGAAAAGGTGCAGCCAAATAGAAGGCGGATGATGGACTTCTGGCACATGCCCTTAAATCACTCTTGATGGTTGGTTAGGGCAAAGCCTACCAGGACGGCTCTGGAGCTGAGTTTTTGGCAGAGGTGGGAATCGAACCCACAACCTTTTGGACTAGTTTATTGTTCAGAGATGTGCGCTCTACCAACTGAGCTATTTAGGCAGGCTCCTTTAAGAACTGGCCTCAGGTTGGTATTGACTTTATTAAGCAGAAGATGGACTTCCGGCCTGCCAGACACTGCAGAGGCACAAGGAGACAATGGGTTATTACAGTCATCCGGAACCATTTCAAGCGATTCTAGTTTCCTGTGGGGCAATGGTTAAAATGCCTGTTTCTGCCTGTGGTGTCTTGAGTTCAAATCCTGGGTGGGTGACCTTTCAGGGTTCATTATGCCTGTACAGAACCCTTTATTTCACATAGCATGCTGGTGGCATTTTGTTCAGGGTGCATTCAAGAGCAACTGCTACTTTGGAGACGGCAAAACCAGCTCCCCCACATGGCTGTTCTATGTCGCATGCAGCAAATCACCTGGTTTCTTTCCCCAAAGGGCCCAGCGTGCGAGTCCCAGGGGTGCATTTCAGGGAAAGGTGCTTTTCTCGGGCTACTTTAATGAGTAACCAATATTTCACATTTGTTAAAGCAAAAATGTTAGACAAACCCCAAAAAGAGATCTGTATGGGGAAAAAATACCCAAGTTGATGCAAAGGCAAGGGCAAGCTGCTAGATGGGGAAACCCTGGCCTGATGAAGATGTACATTCTGGCATAGCTTAGAAGGACAGCCACAATTGGGAAAAGGGGCAGCCAAATAGAAGGCGGATGATGGACTTCTGGCACATGCTCTTAAATCACTCTTGACGGCTTGGTTAGGGCAAAGCGGACCAAGACTGCTCTCGAGCTGAGTTTTTGGCAGAGGTTGGAATCGAACCCACAAACATTTGGACTACGTTATTGTTCACAAATGTGCGCTCTACCAACTGAGCTATTTAGGCAGGCTCCTATAATAACTGGCCTCAGGTTGGTATTGACTTTATTAAGCAGAAGATGGACTTCCGGCCTGCCAGACACTGCAGAGGCACAAGGAGACAATGGTTATTACAGTCATCCGGAACCATTTCAAGCGATTCTAGATTCCTGTGGGGCAATGGTTAAAATGCCTGTTTCTGCCTGTGGTGTCTTGAGTTCAAATCCTGGGTGGGTGACCTTTCAGGGTTCTTTATGCCTGTACAGAACCCTTTATTTCACGTAGCATGCCGGTGGCATTTTGTTCAGGGTGCATTCAAGAGCAACTGCTACTTTGGAGACGGCAAAACCAGCTCCCCCACATGGCTGTTCTATGTCGCATGCAGCAAATCACCTGGTTTCTTTCCCCAAAGGGCCCAGCGTGCGAGTCCCAGGGGTGCATTTCAGGGAAAGGTGCTTTTCTCGGGCTACTTTAATGAGTAACCAATATTTCACATTTGTTAAAGCAAAATGTTAGACAAACCCCAAAAAGAGATCTGTATGGGGAAAAAATACCCAAGTTGATGCAAAGGCAAGGGCAAGCTGCTAGATGGGGAAACCCTGGCCTGATGAAGATGTACGTTCTGGCATAGCTTAGAAGGACAGCCACAATTGGGAAAAGGGGCAGCCAAATAGAAGGCGGATGATGGACTTCTGGCACATGCTCTTAAATCACTCTTGACGGATGGTTAGGGCAAAGCTGACCAAGACTGCTCTCGAGCTGAGTTTTTGGCAGAGGTTGGAATCGAATCCACAAACTTTTGGACTACGTTATAGTTCACAAATGTGCGCTCTACCAACTGAGCTATTTAGGCAGGCTCCTATAATAACTGGCCTCAGGTTGGTATTGACTTTATTAAGCAGAAGATGGACTTCCGGCCTGCCAGACACTGCAGAGGCACAAGGAGACAATGGGTTATTACAGTCATCCGGAACCATTTCAAGCGATTCTAGATTCCTGTGGGGCAATGGTTAAAATGCCTGTTTCTGCCTGTGGTGTCTTGAGTTCAAATCCTGGGTGGGTGACCTTTCAGGGTTCTTTATGCCTGTACAGAACCCTTTATTTCACGTAGCATGCTGGTGGCATTTTGTTCAGGGTGCATTAAAGAGCAACTGCTACTTTGGAGACGGCAAAACCAGCTCCCCCACATGGCTGTTCTATGTCGCATGCAGCAAATCACCTGGTTTCTTTCCCCAAAGGGCCCAGCGTGCGAGTCCCAGGGGTGCATTTCAGGGAAAGGTGCTTTTCTCGGGCTACTTTAATGAGTAACCAATATTTCACATTTGTTAAAGCAAAAATGTTAGACAAACCCCAAAAAGAGATCTGTATGGGGAAAAAATACCCAAGTTGATGCAAAGGCAAGGGCAAGCTGCTAGATGGGGAAACCCTGGCCTGATGAAGATGTACGTTCTGGCATAGCTTAGAAGGACAGCCACAATTGGGAAAAGGGGCAGCCAAATAGAAGGCGGATGATGGACTTCTGGCACATGCTCTTAAATCACTCTTGACGGATGGTTAGGGCAAAGCTGACCAAGACTGCTCTCGAGCTGAGTTTTTGGCAGAGGTTGGAATCGAATCCACAAACTTTTGGACTACGTTATAGTTCACAAATGTGCGCTCTACCAACTGAGCTATTTAGGCAGGCTCCTATAATAACTGGCCTCAGGTTGGTATTGACTTTATTAAGCAGAAGATGGACTTCCGGCCTGCCAGACACTGCAGAGGCACAAGGAGACAATGGGTTATTACAGTCATCCGGAACCATTTCAAGCGATTCTAGATTCCTGTGGGGCAATGGTTAAAATGCCTGTTTCTGCCTGTGGTGTCTTGAGTTCAAATCCTGGGTGGGTGACCTTTCAGGGTTCTTTATGCCTGTACAGAACCCTTTATTTCACGTAGCATGCTGGTGGCATTTTGTTCAGGGTGCATTAAAGAGCAACTGCTACTTTGGAGACGGCAAAACCAGCTCCCCCACATGGCTGTTCTATGTCGCATGCAGCAAATCACCTGGTTTCTTTCCCCAAAGGGCCCAGCGTGCGAGTCCCAGGGGTGCATTTCAGGGAAAGGTGCTTTTCTCGGGCTACTTTAATGAGTAACCAATATTTCACATTTGTTAAAGCAAAAATGTTAGACAAACCCCAAAAAGAGATCTGTATGGGGAAAAAATACCCAAGTTGATGCAAAGGCAAGGGCAAGCTGCTAGATGGGGAAATCCTGGCCTGATGAAGATGTACATTCTGGCATAGCTTAGAAGGACAGCCACAATTGGGAAAAGGGGCAGCCAAATAGAAGGCGGATGATGGACTTCTGGCACATGCTCTTAAATCACTCTTGACGGTTGGTTAGGGCAAAGCGGACCAAGACTGCTCTTGAGCTGAGTTTTTGGCAGAGGTTGGAATCGAACCCACAAACTTTTGGACTACGTTATTGTTCACAAATGTGCGCTCTACCAACTGAGCTATTTAGGCAGGCTCCTATAATAACTGGCCTCAGGTTGGTATTGACTTTATTAAGCAGAAGATGGACTTCCGGCCTGCCAGACACTGCAGAGGCACAAGGAGACAATGGGTTATTACAGTCATCCGGAACCATTTCAAGCGATTCTAGATTCCTGTGGGGCAATGGTTAAAATGCCTGTTTCTGCCTGTGGTGTCTTGAGTTCAAATCCTGGGTGGGTGACCTTTCAGGGTTCTTTATGCCTGTACAGAACCCTTTATTTCACGTAGCATGCCGGTGGCATTTTGTTCAGGGTGCATTCAAGAGCAACTGCTACTTTGGAGACGGCAAAACCAGC
The DNA here is from genome assembly GCF_017654675.1 of Xenopus laevis. Taxonomy (NCBI): domain Eukaryota; kingdom Metazoa; phylum Chordata; class Amphibia; order Anura; family Pipidae; genus Xenopus; species Xenopus laevis. Next base: position 46,893,896 of record NC_054375.1, read on the forward strand.
TCCCCCACATGGCTGTTCTATGTCGCATGCAGCAAATCACCTGGTTTCTTTCCACAAAGGGCCCAGCGTGCGAGTCCCAGGGGTGCATTTCAGGGAAAGGTGCTTTTCTCGGGCTACTTTAATGAGTAACCAATATTTCACATTTGTTAAAGCAAAAATGTTAGACAAAGCCCAAAAAGGGATCTGTATGGGGAAAAAATACCCAAGTTGATGCAAAGGTAAGGGCAAGGTGCTAGATGGGGAAACCCTGGCCTGATGAAGATGTACATTCCGGCATAGCTTAGAACAGTGATCCCCAACCAGTAGCTCGTGAGCAACATGTTGCTCTCCAGCCCTTTGGATGTTGCTCCCAGTGGCCTCAACGCAGGAGCTTATTTTTGAATTTATGGCTTGGGAGCAAGTTTTGGTTGTATAAAAACCAGGTGTACTGCCAAACAGAGCCTCAATGTAGGTTGACAATCCACATAGGGGCTACTAAATGGGCAATTACAGCACTTATTTGGCACTCCGAGAAAATTTTTCATGCTAGTGTTGCTCCCCAACTCCTTTTAATTCTGAATGTTGCTCACGGGTTCAAAAGGTTGGGGATCCCTGGCTTAGAAGGACAGCCACAGTTGGGAAAAGGTGCAGCCAAATAGAAGGCGGATGATGGACTTCTGGCACATGCCCTTCCATCACTCTTGAGGGTTGGTTAGGGCACAGCGGACCAAGACTGCTTTGGTGCTGAGTTTTTGGCAGAGGTGGGAATCGAACCCACAACCTTTTGGATTAAGTCATGGTCCAGAGCTGTGTGCTCTACCGACTGAGCTATTTCTGCAGGCTCCTATAAGAACTGGCCTCAGGTTGGTATTGACTTTATTAAGGAGAAGATGGACTTCCGGCCTGCCAGACACTGCAGAGGCACAAGGAGACAATGGGTTATTACAGTCATCCAGAACCATTTCGAATACATCTAGGTTCGTGTGGTGCAATGGTTAAAGTGCCTGTTTTTGCCCGTGCATTTCAGGGAAAGGTGCTTTTCTCTGGCTACTTTAATGAGTAACCAATATTTCACATTTGTTAAAGCAAAAATGCTAGGCAAACCCCAAAAAGGGATCTGTATGGGGAAAAAATACCCAAGTTGATGCAAAGGTAAGGGCAAGGTGCTAGATGGGGAAACTCTGGCCTGATGAAGATGTACATTCTGGCATAGCTTAGAAGGACAGCCCCAGTTGGGAAAAGGTGCAGCCAAATAGAAGGCGGATGATGGACTTCTGGCACATGCCCTTCCATCACTCTTGAGGGTTTGGTATGGCACAGCGGACCAAGCCTGCTCTGGTGCTGAGTTTTTGGCAGAGGTGGGAATCGAACCCACAACCTTTTGGACCAGGTTATCGTACAGAGCTGTGTGCTCTACCGACTGAGCTATTTAGGCAGGCTCCTATAAGAACTGGCCTCAGGTTGGTATTGACTTTATTAAGCAGAAGATGGACTTCCGGCCTGCCAGACACTGCAGAGGCACAAGGAGACAATGGGTTATTACAGTCATCCGGAACCATTTCAAGTGATTCTAGATTCCTGTGGGGCAATGGTTAAAATGCCTGTTTCTGCCTGTGGTGTCTTGAGTTCAAATCCTGGGTGGGTGACCTTTCAGGGTTCTTTATGCCTGTACAGAACCCTTTATTTCACGTAGCATGCCGGTGGCATTTTGTTCAGGGTGCATTCAAGAGCAACTGCTACTTTGGAGATGGCAAAACCAGCTCCCCCACATGGCTGTTCTATGTCGCATGCAGCAAATCACCTGGTTTCTTTCCCCAAAGGGCCCAGCGTGCGAGTCCCAGGGGTGCATTTCAGGGAAAGGTGCTTTTCTCGGGCTACTTTAATGAGTAACCAATATTTCACATTTGTTAAAGCAAAAATGTTAGACAAACCCCAAAAAGGGATCTGTATGGGGAAAAAATACCCAAGTTGATGCAAAGGCAAGGGCAAGCTGCTAGATGGGGAAACCCTGGCCTGATGAAGATGTACATTCTGGCATAGCTTAGAAGGACAGCCACAATTGGGAAAAGGGGCAGCCAAATAGAAGGCGGATGATGGACTTCTGGCACATGCTCTTAAATCACTCTTGACGGTTGGTTAGGGCAAAGCGGACCAAGACTGCTCTCGAGCTGAGTTTTTGGCAGAGGTTGGAATCGAACCCACAAACTTTTGGACTAAGTTATTGTTCACAAATGTGCGCTCTACCAACTGAGCTATTTAGGCAGGCTCCTATAATAACTGGCCTCAGGTTGGTATTGACTTTATTAAGCAGAAGATGGACTTCCGGCCTGCCAGACACTGCAGAGGCACAAGGAGACAATGGGTTATTACAGTCATCCGGAACCATTTCAAGCGATTCTAGATTCCTGTGGGGCAATGGTTAAAATGCCTGTTTCTGCCTGTGGTGTCTTGAGTTCAAATCCTGGGTGGGTGACCTTTCAGGGTTCTTTATGCCTGTACAGAACCCTTTATTTCACGTAGCATGCCGGTGGCATTTTGTTCAGGGTGCATTCAAGAGCAACTGCTACTTTGGAGACGGCAAAACCAGCTCCCCCACATGGCTGTTCTATGTCGCATGCAGCAAATCACCTGGTTTCTTTCCCCAAAGGGCCGAGCGTGCGAGTCCCAGGGGTGCATTTCAGGGAAAGGTGCTTTTCTCGGGCTACTTTAATGAGTAACCAATATTTCACATTTGTTAAAGCAAAAATGTTAGACAAAGCCCAAAAAGGGATCTGTATGGGGAAAAAATACCCAAGTTGATGCAAAGGTAAGGGCAAGGTGCTAGATGGGGAAACCCTGGCCTGATGAAGATGTACATTCCGGCATAGCTTAGAAGGACAGCCACAGTTGGGAAAAGGTGCAGCCAAATAAAAGGCGGATGATGGACTTCTGGCACATGCCCTTAAATCACTCTTGATGGTTGGTTAGGGCAAAGCCTACCAGGATCGCTCTTTAGCTGAGTTTTTGGCAGAGGTGGGAATCGAACACACAACCTTTTGGACTAGGTTATTGTTCAGAGATGTGCGCTCTACCAACTGAGCTATTTAGGCAGGCTCCTATAAGAACTGGCCTCAGGTTGGTATTGACTTTATTAAGCAGAAGATGGACTTCCGGCCTGCCAGACACTGCAGAGGCACAAGGAGACAATGGGTTATTACAGTCATCCGGAACCATTTCAAGCGATTCTAGATTCCTGTGGGGCAATGGTTAAAATGCCTGTTTCTGCCTGTGGTGTCTTGAGTTCAAATCCTGGGTGGGTGACCTTTCAGGGTTCTTTATGCCTGTACAGAACCCTTTATTTCACGTAGCATGCCGGTGGCATTTTGTTCAGGGTGCATTCAAGAGCAACTGCTACTTTGGAGACGGCAAAACCAGCTCCCCCACATGGCTGTTCTATGTCGCATGCAGCAAATCACCTGGTTTCTTTCCCCAAAGGGCCGAGCGTGCGAGTCCCAGGGGTGCATTTCAGGGAAAGGTGCTTTTCTCGGGCTACTTTAATGAGTAACCAATATTTCACATTTGTTAAAGCAAAAATGTTAGACAAAGCCCAAAAAGGGATCTGTATGGGGAAAAAATACCCAAGTTGATGCAAAGGTAAGGGCAAGGTGCTAGATGGGGAAACCCTGGCCTGATGAAGATGTACATTCCGGCATAGCTTAGAAGGACAGCCACAGTTGGGAAAAGGTGCAGCCAAATAAAAGGCGGATGATGGACTTCTGGCACATGCCCTTAAATCACTCTTGATGGTTGGTTAGGGCAAAGCCTACCAGGACGGCTCTGGAGCTGAGTTTTTGGCAGAGGTGGGAATCGAACACACAACCTTTTGGACTAGGTTATTGTTCAGAGATGTGCGCTCTACCAACTGAGCTATTTAGGCAGGCTCCTATAAGAACTGGCCTCAGGTTGGTATTGACTTTATTAAGCAGAAGATGGACTTCCGGCCTGCCAGACACTGCAGAGGCACAAGGAGACAATGGGTTATTACAGTCATCCGGAACCATTTCAAGCGATTCTAGATTCCTGTGGGGCAATGGTTAAAACGCCTGTTTCTGCCCGTGGTGTCTTGAGTTCAAATCCTGGGTGGGTGACCTTTCAGGGTTCTTTATGCCTGTACAGAACCCTTTATTTCACGTAGCATGCCGGTGGCATTTTGTTCAGGGTGCATTCAAGAGCAACTGCTACTTTGGAGACGGCAAAACCAGCTCCCCCACATGGCTGTTCTATGTCGCATGCAGCAAATCACCTGGTTTCTTTCCCCAAAGGGCCCAGCGTGTGAGTCCCAGGGGTGCATTTCAGGGAAAGGTGCTTTTCTCGGGCTACTTTAATGAGTAACCAATATTTCACATTTGTTAAAGCAAAAATGTTAGACAAAGCCCAAAAAGGGATCTGTATGGGGAAAAAATACCCAAGTTGATGCAAAGGTAAGGGCAAGGTGCTAGATGGGGAAACCCTGGCCTGATGAAGATGTACATTCCGGCATAGCTTAGAAGGACAGCCACAGTTGGGAAAAGGTGCAGCCAAATAGAAGGCGGATGATGGACTTCTGGCACATGCCCTTAAATCACTCTTGATGGTTGGTTAGGGCAAAGCCTACCAGGACGGCTCTGGAGCTGAGTTTTTGGCAGAGGTGGGAATCGAACCCACAACCTTTTGGACTAGTTTATTGTTCAGAGATGTGCGCTCTACCAACTGAGCTATTTAGGCAGGCTCCTTTAAGAACTGGCCTCAGGTTGGTATTGACTTTATTAAGCAGAAGATGGACTTCCGGCCTGCCAGACACTGCAGAGGCACAAGGAGACAATGGGTTATTACAGTCATCCGGAACCATTTCAAGCGATTCTAGTTTCCTGTGGGGCAATGGTTAAAATGCCTGTTTCTGCCTGTGGTGTCTTGAGTTCAAATCCTGGGTGGGTGACCTTTCAGGGTTCATTATGCCTGTACAGAACCCTTTATTTCACATAGCATGCTGGTGGCATTTTGTTCAGGGTGCATTCAAGAGCAACTGCTACTTTGGAGACGGCAAAACCAGCTCCCCCACATGGCTGTTCTATGTCGCATGCAGCAAATCACCTGGTTTCTTTCCCCAAAGGGCCCAGCGTGCGAGTCCCAGGGGTGCATTTCAGGGAAAGGTGCTTTTCTCGGGCTACTTTAATGAGTAACCAATATTTCACATTTGTTAAAGCAAAAATGTTAGACAAACCCCAAAAAGAGATCTGTATGGGGAAAAAATACCCAAGTTGATGCAAAGGCAAGGGCAAGCTGCTAGATGGGGAAACCCTGGCCTGATGAAGATGTACATTCTGGCATAGCTTAGAAGGACAGCCACAATTGGGAAAAGGGGCAGCCAAATAGAAGGCGGATGATGGACTTCTGGCACATGCTCTTAAATCACTCTTGACGGTTGGTTAGGGCAAAGCGGACCAAGACTGCTCTCGAGCTGAGTTTTTGGCAGAGGTTGGAATCGAACCCACAAACTTTTGGACTACGTTATTGTTCACAAATGTGCGCTCTACCAACTGAGCTATTTAGGCAGGCTCCTATAATAACTGGCCTCAGGTTGGTATTGACTTTATTAAGCAGAAGATGGACTTCCGGCCTGCCAGACACTGCAGAGGCACAAGGAGACAATGGGTTATTACAGTCATCCGGAACCATTTCAAGCGATTCTAGATTCCTGTGGGGCAATGGTTAAAATGCCTGTTTCTGCCTGTGGTGTCTTGAGTTCAAATCCTGGGTGGGTGACCTTTCAGGGTTCTTTATGCCTGTACAGAACCCTTTATTTCACGTAGCATGCCGGTGGCATTTTGTTCAGGGTGCATTCAAGAGCAACTGCTACTTTGGAGACGGCAAAACCAGCTCCCCCACATGGCTGTTCTATGTCGCATGCAGCAAATCACCTGGTTTCTTTCCCCAAAGGGCCGAGCGTGCGAGTCCCAGGGGTGCATTTCAGGGAAAGGTGCTTTTCTCGGGCTACTTTAATGAGTAACCAATATTTCACATTTGTTAAAGCAAAAATGTTAGACAAAGCCCAAAAAGGGATCTGTATGGGGAAAAAATACCCAAGTTGATGCAAAGGTAAGGGCAAGGTGCTAGATGGGGAAACCCTGGCCTGATGAAGATGTACATTCCGGCATAGCTTAGAAGGACAGCCACAGTTGGGAAAAGGTGCAGCCAAATAAAAGGTGGATGATGGACTTCTATCACATGCCCTTAAATCACTCTTGATGGTTGGGGCAAAGCCTACCAGGACGGCTCTGGAGCTGAGTTTTTGGCAGAGGTGGGAACCGAACACACAACCTTTTGGACTAGGTTATTGTTCAGAGATGTGCGCTCTACCAACTGAGCTATTTAGGCAGGCTCCTATAAGAACTGGCCTCAGGTTGGTATTGACTTTATTAAGCAGAAGATGGACTTCCGGCCTGCCAGACACTGCAGAGGCACAAGGAGACAATGGGTTATTACAGTCATCCGGAACCATTTCAAGCGATTCTAGATTCCTGTCGGGCAATGGTTAAAACGCCTGTTTCTGCCCGTGGTGTCTTGAGTTCAAATCCTGGGTGGGTGACCTTTCAGGGTTCTTTATGCCTGTACAGAACCCTTTATTTCACGTAGCATGCCGGTGGCATTTTGTTCAGGGTGCATTCAAGAGCAACTGCTACTTTGGAGACGGCAAAACCAGCTCCCCCACATGGCTGTTCTATGTCGCATGCAGCAAATCACCTGGTTTCTTTCCCCAAAGGGCCGAGCGTGCGAGTCCCAGGGGTGCATTTCAGGGAAAGGTGCTTTTCTCGGGCTACTTTAATGAGTAACCAATATTTCACATTTGTTAAAGCAAAAATGTTAGACAAACCCCAAAAAGAGATCTGTATGGGGAAAAAATACCCAAGTTGATGCAAAGGCAAGGGCAAGCTGCTAGATGGGGAAACCCTGGCCTGATGAAGATGTACATTCTGGCATAGCTTAGAAGGACAGCCACAATTGGGAAAAGGGGCAGCCAAATAGAAGGCGGATGATGGACTTCTGGCACATGCTCTTAAATCACTCTTGACGCTTGGTTAGGGCAAAGCGGACCAAGACTGCTCTCGAGCTGAGTTTTTGGCAGAGGTTGGAATCGAACCCACAAACATTTGGACTACGTTATTGTTCACAAATGTGCGCTCTACCAACTGAGCTATTTAGGCAGGCTCCTATAATAACTGGCCTCAGGTTGGTATTGACTTTATTAAGCAGAAGATGGACTTCCGGCCTGCCAGACACTGCAGAGGCACAAGGAGACAATGGGTTATTACAGTCATCCGGAACCATTTCAAGCGATTCTAGATTCCTGTGGGGCAATGGTTAAAATGCCTGTTTCTGCCTGTGGTGTCTTGAGTTCAAATCCTGGGTGGGTGACCTTTCAGGGTTCTTTATGCCTGTACAGAACCCTTTATTTCACGTAGCATGCCGGTGGCATTTTGTTCAGGGTGCATTCAAGAGCAACTGCTACTTTGGAGACGGCAAAACCAGCTCCCCCACATGGCTGTTCTATGTCGCATGCAGCAAATCACCTGGTTTCTTTCCCCAAAGGGCCGAGCGTGCGAGTCCCAGGGGTGCATTTCAGGGAAAGGTGCTTTTCTCGGGCTACTTTAATGAGTAACCAATATTTCACATTTGTTAAAGCAAAAATGTTAGACAAAGCCCAAAAAGGGATCTGTATGGGGAAAAAATACCCAAGTTGATGCAAAGGTAAGGGCAAGGTGCTAGATGGGGAAACCCTGGCCTGATGAAGATGTACATTCCGGCATAGCTTAGAAGGACAGCCACAGTTGGGAAAAGGTGCAGCCAAATAAAAGGCGGATGATGGACTTCTGGCACATGCCCTTAAATCACTCTTGATGGTTGGTTAGGGCAAAGCCTACCAGGACGGCTCTGGAGCTGAGTTTTTGGCAGAGGTGGGAATCGAACATACAACCTTTTGGACTAGGTTATTGTTCAGAGATGTGTGCTCTACCAACTGAGCTATTTAGGCAGGCTCCTATAAGAACTGGCCTCAGGTTGGTATTGACTTTATTAAGCAGAAGATGGACTTCCGGCCTGCCAGACACTGCAGAGGCACAAGGAGACAATGGGTTATTACAGTCATCCGGAACCATATCAAGTGATTCTAGATTCCTGTGGGGCAATGGTTAAAACGCCTGTTTCTGCCCGTGGTGTCTTGAGTTCAAATCCTGGGTGGGTGACCTTTCAGGGTTCTTTATGCCTGTACAGAACCCTTTATTTCACGTAGCATGCCGGTGGCATTTTGTTCAGGGTGCATTCAAGAGCAACTGCTACTTTGGAGACGGCAAAACCAGCTCCCCCACATGGCTGTTCTATGTCGCATGCAGCAAATCACCTGGTTTCTTTCCCCAAAGGGCCCAGCGTGCGAGTCCCAGGGGTGCATTTCAGGGAAAGGTGCTTTTCTCGGGCTACTTTAATGAGTAACCAATATTTCACATTTGTTAAAGCAAAAATGTTAGACAAAGCCCAAAAAGGGATCTGTATGGGGAAAAAATACCCAAGTTGATGCAAAGGTAAGGGCAAGGTGCTAGATGGGGAAACCCTGGCCTGATGAAGATGTACATTCCGGCATAGCTTAGAAGGACAGCCACAGTTGGGAAAAGGTGCAGCCAAATAGAAGGCGGATGATGGACTTCTGGCACATGCCCTTAAATCACTCTTGATGGTTGGTTAGGGCAAAGCGGACCAAGACTGCTCTGGAGCTGAGTTTTTGGCAGAGGTGGGAATCGAACCCACAACCTTTTGGACCAGGTTATCGTACAGAGCTGTGCGCTCTACCGACTGAGCTATTTAGGCAGGCTCCTATAAGAACTGGCCTCAGGTTGGTATTGACTTTATTAAGCAGAAGATGGACTTCCGGCCTGCCAGACACTGCAGAGGCACAAGGAGACAATGGGTTATTACAGTCATCCGGAACCATTTCAAGCGATTCTAGATTCCTGTGGGGCAATGGTTAAAATGCCTGTTTCTGCCTGTGGTGTCTTGAGTTCAAATCCTGGGTGGGTGACCTTTCAGGGTTCTTTATGCCTGTACAGAACCCTTTATTTCACGTAGCATGCCGGTGGCATTTTGTTCAGGGTGCATTCAAGAGCAACTGCTACTTTGGAGATGGCAAAACCAGCTCCCCCACATGGCTGTTCTATGTCGCATGCAGCAAATCACCTGGTTTCTTTCCCCAAAGGGCCGAGCGTGCGAGTCCCAGGGGTGCATTTCAGGGAAAGGTGCTTTTCTCGGGCTACTTTAATGAGTAACCAATATTTCACATTTGTTAAAGCAAAAATGTTAGACAAAGCCCAAAAGGGATCTGTATGGGGAAAAAATACCCAAGTTGATGCAAAGGTAAGGGCAAGGTGCTAGATGGGGAAACCCTGGCCTGATGAAGATGTACATTCCGGCATAGCTTAGAAGGACAGCCACAGTTGGGAAAAGGTGCAGCCAAATAGAAGGCGGATGATGGACTTCTGGCACATGCCCTTAAATCACTCTTGATGGTTGGTTAGGGCAAAGCGGACCAAGACTGCTCTGGAGCTGAGTTTTTGGCAGAGGTGGGAATCGAACCCACAACCTTTTGGACCAGGTTATCGTACAGAGCTGTGCGCTCTACCGACTGAGCTATTTAGGCAGGCTCCTATAAGAACTGGCCTCAGGTTGGTATTGACTTTATTAAGCAGAAGATGGACTTCCGGCCTGCCAGACACTGCAGAGGCACAAGGAGACAATGGGTTATTACAGTCATCCGGAACCATTTCAAGCGATTCTAGATTCCTGTGGGGCAATGGTTAAAATGCCTGTTTCTGCCTGTGGTGTCTTGAGTTCAAATCCTGGGTGGGTGACCTTTCAGGGTTCTTTATGCCTGTACAGAACCCTTTATTTCACGTAGCATGCCGGTGGCATTTTGTTCAGGGTGCATTCAAGAGCAACTGCTACTTTGGAGACGGCAAAACCAGCTCCCCCACATGGCTGTTCTATGTCGCATGCAGCAAATCACCTGGTTTCTTTCCCCAAAGGGCCCAGCGTGCGAGTCCCAGGGGTGCATTTCAGGGAAAGGTGCTTTTCTCGGGCTACTTTAATGAGTAACCAATATTTCACATTTGTTAAAGCAAAAATGTTAGACAAACCCCAAAAAGAGATCTGTATGGGGAAAAAATACCCAAGTTGATGCAAAGGCAAGGGCAAGCTGCTAGATGGGGAAACCCTGGCCTGATGAAGATGTACATTCTGGCATAGCTTAGAAGGACAGCCACAATTGGGAAAAGGGGCAGCCAAATAGAAGGCGGATGATGGACTTCTGGCACATGCTCTTAAATCACTCTTGACGGTTGGTTAGGGCAAAGCGGACCAAGACTGCTCTCGAGCTGAGTTTTTGGCAGAGGTTGGAATCGAACCCACAAACTTTTGGACTACGTTATTGTTCACAAATGTGCGCTCTACCAACTGAGCTATTTAGGCAGGCTCCTATAATAACTGGCCTCAGGTTGGTATTGACTTTATTAAGCAGAAGATGGACTTCCGGCCTGCCAGACACTGCAGAGGCACAAGGAGACAATGGGTTATTACAGTCATCCGGAACCATTTCAAGCGATTCTAGATTCCTGTGGGGCAATGGTTAAAATGCCTGTTTCTGCCTGTGGTGTCTTGAGTTCAAATCCTGGGTGGGTGACCTTTCAGGGTTCTTTATGCCTGTACAGAACCCTTTATTTCACGTAGCATGCCGGTGGCATTTTGTTCAGGGTGCATTCAAGAGCAACTGCTACTTTGGAGACGGCAAAACCAGCTCCCCCACATGGCTGTTCTATGTCGCATGCAGCAAATCACCTGGTTTCTTTCCCCAAAGGGCCCAGCGTGCGAGTCCCAGGGGTGCATTTCAGGGAAAGGTGCTTTTCTCGGGCTACTTTAATGAGTAACCAATATTTCACATTTGTTAAAGCAAAAATGTTAGACAAAGCCCAAAAAGGGATCTGTATGGGGAAAAAATACCCAAGTTGATGCAAAGGTAAGGGCAAGGTGCTAGATGGGGAAACCCTGGCCTGATGAAGATGTACATTCCGGCATAGCTTAGAAGGACAGCCACAGTTGGGAAAAGGGGCAGCCAAATGATGGACTTCTGGCACATGCTCTTAAATCACTTGACGGTTGGTTAGGGCAAAGCGGACCAAGACTGCTCTAGAGCTGAGTTTTTGGCAGAGGTGGGAATCGAACCCACAACCTTTTGGACTAAGTTATTGTTCAGAGATGTGCGCTCTACCAACTGAGCTATTTAGGCAGGCTTCTATAAGAACTGGCCTCAGGTTGGTATTGACTTTATTAAGCAGAAGATGGACTTCCAGCCTGCCAGACACTGCAGAGGCACAAGGAGACAATGGGTTATCACAGTCATCCGGAACAATTTCTAATGCAACTAGGTTCCTTTGGTGAAATGGTTTAAACGCCTGTTTCTGCCCGTGGTGTCTTGAGTTCAAAACCTGGGTGGGTGACCATTCAAGGTTCACTATGCCTGTACAGAACCCTTTATTTCATGTAGTATGGGTTTGTTACGGCACAGTGGACCAAGCTTGCTCTGGTGCTGAGTTTGTGGCAGAGGTGGGAATCAAACCCACAACCCACAGCAAATCACCTGGTTTCTTTCCCCAAAGGGCCCAGCGTGCGAGTCCCAGGGGTGCATTTCAGGGAAAGGTGCTTTTCTCGGGCTACTTTAATGAGTAACCATTATTTCACATTTGTTAAAGCAAAAATGTTAGACAAACCCCAAAAAGGGATCTGTATGGGGAAAAAATACCCAAGTTGATGCAAAGGTAAGGGCAAGGTGCTAGATGGGGAAACCCTGGCCTGATGAAGATGTACATTCCGGCATAGCTTAGAAGGACAGCCACAGTTGGGGAAAAGGGGCAGCCAAATAGAAGGCGGATGATGGACTTCTGGCACATGCTCTTAAATCACTCTTGACGGTTGGTTAGGGCAAAGCGGACCAAGACTGCTCTGGAGCTGAGTTTTTGGCAGAGGTGGGAATCGAACCCACAACCTTTTGGACTAGGTTATTGTTCAGAGATGTGCGCTCTACCAACTGAGCTATTTAGGCAGGCTCCTATAAGAACTGGCCTCAGGTTGGTATTGACTTTATTAAGCAGAAGATGGACTTCCAGCCTGCCAGACACTGCAGAGGCACAAGGAGACAATGGGTTATCACAGTCATCCGGAACAATTTCTAATGCATCGAGGTTCCTGTGGTGAAATGGTTTAAACGCCTGTTTCTGCCCGTGGTGTCTTGAGTTCAAAACCTGGGTGGGTGACCATTCAAGGTTTACTATGCCTATACAAAACCCTTTATTTCATGTAGTATGCAGGTGGCATTTTCTTCAGGGTGCATTCAAGAGCAACTGCTACTTTGGAGACGGCAAAACCAGCTCCCCCACATGGCTGTTCTATGCCGAATGCAGCAAATCACCTGGTTTCTTTCCCCAAAGGGCCCAGCGTGCGAGTCCCAGGGGTGCATTTCAGGGAACGGTGCTTTTCTCGGGCTACTTTAATGAGTAACCAATATTTCACATTTGTTAAAGCAAAAATGCTAGGCAAACCCCAAAAATGGATCTGTATGGGGAAAAAATACCCAAGTTGATGCAAAGGTAAGGGCAAGGTGCTAGATGGGGAAACTCTGGCCTGATGAAGATGTACATTCCGGCATAGCTTAGAAGGACAGCCCCAGTTGGGAAAAGGTGCAGCCAAATAGAAGGCGGATGATGGAGTTCTGGCAGATGCCCTTCCATCACTCTTGAGGGCTGGTTAGGGCACAGCGGACCAATCCTGCTTTGGTGCTGAGTTTTTGGCAGAGGTGGGAATCGAACCCACAACCTTTTGGATTAGGTCATGGTCCAGAGCTGTGCGCTTTACTGACTGAGCTATTTCTGCAGGCTCCTATAAGAACTGGCCTCAGGTTGGTATTGACTTTATTAAGGAGAAGATGGACTTCCGGCCTGCCAGACACTGCAGAGGCACAAGGAGACAATGGGTTATTACAGTCATCCAGAACCATTTCGAATGCATCTAGATTCCTGTGGTGCAATGGTTAAAGCGCATGTTTTTGCCTGTGGTGTCTTGAGTTCAAATCCTGGGTGGGTGACCATTCAGGGTTCTTTATGCCTGTACAGAACCCTTTATTTCATGTAGCATGACGGTGGCATTTTGTTCAGGGTGCATTCAAGAGCTACTGCTACTTTGGAGACGGCAAAACCAGCAAATCACCTGGTTTCTTTCCCCAAAGGGCCCAGCGTGCGAGTCCCAGGGGTGCATTTCAGGGAAAGGTGCTTTTCTCGGGCTACTTTAATGAGTAACCAATATTTCACATTTGTTAAAGCAAAAATGCTAGGCAAGCCCCAAAAAGGGATCTGTATGGGGAAAAAATACCCAAGTTGATGCAAAGGTAAGGGCAAGGTGCTAGATGGGGAAACCCTGGCCTGATGAAGATGTACATTCCGGCATAGCTTAGAAGGACAGCCACAGTTGGGAAAAGGTGCAGCCAAATAGAAGGCGGATGATGGACTACTGGCACATGCCCTTAAATCACTCTTGATGGTTGGTTAGGGCAAAGCGGACCAAGACTGCTCTGGAGCTGAGTTTTTGGCAGAGGTGGTAATCGAACCCACAACCTTTTGGACTAGGTTATTGTTCAGAGATGTGCGCTCTACCAACTGAGCTATTTAGGCAGGCTCCTTTAAGTACTGGCCTCAGGTTGGTATTGACTTTATTAAGCAGAAGATGGACTTCCGGCCTGCCAGACACTGCAGAGGCACAAGGAGACAATGGGTTATTACAGTCATCCGGAACCATTTCAAGCGATTCTAGATTCCTGTGGGGCAATGGTTAAAACGCCTGTTTTTGCTCGTGGTGTCTTGAGTTCAAATCCTGGGTGGGTGACCTTTCAGGGTTCTTTATGCCTGTACAGAACCCTTTATTTCATGTAGCATGCCGGTGGCATTTTGTTCAGGGTGCATTCAAGAGCTACTGCTACTTTGGAGACCGCAAAACCAGCTCCCCCACATGGCTGTTCTATGTCGCATGCAGCAAATCACCTGGTTTCTTTCCCCAAAGGGCCCAGCGTGCGAGTCCCAGGGGTGCATTTCAGGGAAAGGTGCTTTTCTCGGGCTACTTTAATGAGTAACCAATATTTCACATTTGTTAAAGCAAAAATGCTAGGCAAGCCCCAAAAAGGGATCTGTATGGGGAAAAAATACCCAAGTTGATGCAAAGGTAAGGGCAAGGTGCTAGATGGGGAAACCCTGGCCTGATGAAGATGTACATTCCGGCATAGCTTAGAAGGACAGCCACAGTTGGGAAAAGGTGCAGCCAAATAGAAGGCGGATGATGGACTACTGGCACATGCCCTTAAATCACTCTTGATGGTTGGTTAGGGCAAAGCGGACCAAGACTGCTCCGGAGCTGAGTTTTTGGCAGAGGTGGTAATCGAACCCACAACCTTTTGGACTAGGTTATTGTTCAGAGATGTGCGCTCTACCAACTGAGCTATTTAGGCAGGCTCCTTTAAGGACTGGCCTCAGGTTGGTATTGACTTTATTAAGCAGAAGATGGACTTCCGGCCTGCCAGACACTGCAGAGGCACAAGGAGACAATGGGTTATTACAGTCATCCGGAACCATTTCAAGCGATTCTAGATTCCTGTGGGGCAATGGTTAAAACGCCTGTTTTTGCTCGTGGTGTCTTGAGTTCAAATCCTGGGTGGGTGACCTTTCAGGGTTCTTTATGCCTGTACAGAACCCTTTATTTCATGTAGCATGCCGGTGGCATTTTGTTCAGGGTGCATTCAAGAGCAACTGCTACTTTGGAGACGGCAAAACCAGCTCCCCCACATGGCTGTTCTATGTCGCATGCAGCAAATCACCTGGTTTCTTTCCCCAAAGGGCCCAGCGTGCGAGTCCCAGGGGTGCATTTCAGGGAAAGGTGCTTTTCTCAGGCTACTTTAATGAGTAACCAATATTTCACATTTGTTAAAGCAAAAATGCTAGGCAAACCCCAAAAAGGGATCTGTATGGGGAAAAAATACCCAAGTTGATGCAAAGGTAAGGGCAAGGTGCTAGATGGGGAAACTCTGGCCTGATGAAGATGTACATTCCGGCATAGCTTAGAAGGACAGCCCCAGTTGGGAAAAGGGGCAGCCAAATAGAAGGCGGATGATGGACTTCTGGCACATGCCCTTAAATCACTCTTGACGGTTGGTTAGGGAAAAGCAGACCAAGACTGCTCTGGAGCTGAGTTTTTGGCAGAGGTGGGAATCGAACCCACAACCTTTTGGACTAGGTTATTGTTCAGAGATGTGCGCTCTACCAACTGAGCTATATAGGCAGGCTCCTATAAGAACTGGCCTCAGGTTGGTATTGACTTTATTAAGGAGAAGATGGACTTCCGGCCTGCCAGACACTGCAGAGGCACAAGGAGACAATGGGTTATCACAGTCATCCGGAACAACTTCTAATGCATCTACAGATGAAGCCACTTGGATTTGTGAGTTAAATGCGTCATGACTCATGGTTAATTGAAGAAACTGGGTTATCTAAAGTCATCTTAACTCATTTAATGCATTTAACCTTTTCATTAGCATACCAAAGCACCATTGTTCACAATGGTGAATGCTTTAATTAGATGGGATGTTGTGACACAGTTTTCTGTGTTAAATGAGATAAATGGGATATCTGTGTTTAGTTATTCTGTGTCAAACAGACAAACCAAAGTGGCTGCATCTGTAGGTTCCTGTGGTGAAATGGTTAAAACGCCTGTTTCTGCCCGTGGTGTCTTGAGTTCAAAACCTGGGTGGGTGACCATTCAAGGTTCACTATGCCTGAACAGAACCCTTTATTTCATGTAGTATGCAGGTGGCATTTTCTTCAGGGTGCATTCAAGAGCAACTGCTACTTTGGAGACGGCAAAACCAGCTCCCCCACATGGCTGTTCTATGCCGCATGCAGCAAATCACCTGGTTTCTTTCCCCAAAGGGCCCAGCGTGCGAGTCCCAGGGGTGCATTTCAGGGAAAGGTGCTTTTCTCGGGCTACTTTAATGAGTAACCAATATTTCACATTTGTTAAAGCAAAAATGCTAGGCAAACCCCAAAAAGGGATCTGTATGGGAAAAAAATACCCAAGTTGATGCAAAGGTAAGGCCAAGGTGCTAGATGGGGAAACTCTGGCCAGATGAAGATGTACATTCCGGCATAGCTTAGAAGGACAGCCCCAGTTGGGAAAAGGTGCAGCCAAATAGAAGGCGGATGATGGAGTTCTGGCACATGCCCTTCCATCACTCTTGAGGGTTTGGTATGGCACATCGGACCAAGCCTGCACTGGTGCTGAGTTTTTGGCAGAGGTGGGAATCGAACCCACAACCTTTTGGTATCATTCAGAGCTGTGCGCTCTACCGACTGAGCTATTTAGGCAGGCTCCTTTAAGGACTGGCCTTAGGTTGGTATTGACTTTATTAAGCAGAAGATGGACTTCCGGCCTGCCAGACACTGCAGAAGCACAAGGAGACAATGGGTTATTACAGTCATCCGGAACCATTTCAAGCGATTCTAGATTCCTGTGGGGCAATGGTTAAAACGCCTGTTTTTGCTCGTGGTGTCTTGAGTTCAAATCCTGGGTGGGTGACCTTTCAGGGTTCTTTATGCCTGTACAGAACCCTTTATTTCATGTAGCATGCCGGTGGCATTTTGTTCAGGGTGCATTCAAGAGCAACTGCTACTTTGGAGACGGCAAAACCAGCTCCCCCACATGGCTGTTCTATGTCGCATGCAGCAAATCACCTGGTTTCTTTCCCCAAAGGGCCGAGCGTGCGAGTCCCAGGGGTGCATTTCAGGGAAAGGTGCTTTTCTCAGGCTACTTTAATGAGTAACCAATATTTCACATTTGTTAAAGCAAAAATGCTAGGCAAACCCCAAAAAGGGATCTGTATGGGGAAAAAATACCCAAGTTGATGCAAAGGTAAGGGCAAGGTGCTAGATGGGGAAACTCTGGCCTGATGAAGATGTACATTCCGGCATAGCTTAGAAGGACAGCCCCAGTTGGGAAAAGGTGCAGCCAAAAAGGCAGATGATGGAGTTCTGGCACATGCCCTTCCATCACTCTTGAGGGTTGGTTAGGGCACAGCGGACCAATCCTGCTTTGGTGTTGAGTTTTTGGCAGAGGTGGGAATCAAACCCACAACCTTTTGGATTAGGTCATGATCCAAAGCTGTGCGCTCTACCGACTGAGCTATTTCTGCAGGCTCCTATAGGAACAGGCCTCAGGTTGGTATTGACTTTATTAAGTAGAAGATGGACTTCCGGCCTGCCAGACACTGCAGAGGCACAAGGAGACAATGGGTTATTACAGTCATCCAGAACCATTTCGAATGCATCTGGATTCCTGTGGTGCAATGGTTAAAGCGCATGTTTTTGCCCGTGGTGTCTTGAGTTCAAATCCTGGGTGGGTGACCATTCAGGGTTCTTCATGCCAGTACAGAACCCTTTATTTCATGTAGCATGCCGGTGGCCTTTTGTTCAGGGTGCATTCAAGAGCTACTGCTACTTTGGAGATGGCAAAACCAGCTCCCCCACATGGCTGTTCTATGTCGCATGCTGCAAATCACCTGGTTTCTTTCCCCAAAGGGCCCAGCGTGCGAGTCCCAGGGGTGCATTTCAGGGAAAGGTGCTTTTCTCGGGCTACTTTAATGAGTAACCAATATTTCACATTTGTTAAAGCAAAAATGCTAGGCAAACCCCAAAAAGGGATCTGTATGGGGAAAAAATACCCAAGTTGATGCAAAGGTAACGGCAACGTGCTAGATGTGGAAACTCTGGTCTGATGAAGATGTACATTCCAGCATAGCTTAGAAGGACAGCCCCAGTTGGGAAAAGGTTCAGCCAAATAGAAGGCGGATAATGGAGTTCTGGCACATGCCCTTCCAACACTCTTGAGGGTTTGTTACGGCACAGTGGACCAAGCTTGCTCTGGTGCTGAGTTTGTGGCAGAGGTGGGAATCAAACCCACAACCTTTGGGACCAGGTTATCGTCCAGAGCTGTGCGCTCTACCGACTGAGCTATTTAGGCAGTCTCCTTTATGAACTGGCCTCAGGTTGGTATTGACTTTATTAAGCAGAAGATGGACTTCCGGCCTGCCAGACACTGCAGAGGCACAAGGAGACAATGGGTTATTACAGTCATCCGGAACCATTTCAAGCGCATCTAGATTCCTGTGGGGCAATGGTTAAAACGCCTGTTTCTGCCCGTGGTGTCTTGAGTTCAAATACTGGGTGGGTGACCTTTCAGGGTTCTTTATGCCTGTACAGAACCCTTTATTTGATGTAGCATGCTGGTGGCATTTTGTTCAGGGTGCATTCAAGAGCAACTGCTACTTTGGAGACAGCAAAACCAGCTCCCCCACATGGCTGTTCTATGTCGCATGCAGCAAATCACCTGGTTTCTTTCCCCAAAGGGCCCAGCGTGCGAGTCCCAGGGGTGCATTTCAGGGAAAGGTGCTTTTCTCGGGCTACTTTAATGAGTAACCAATATTTCACATTTGTTAAAGCAAAAATGTTAGACAAACCCCCAAAAAGGGATCTGTATGGGGAAAAAATACCCAAGTTGATGCAAAGGTAAGGGCAAGGTGCTAGATGGGGAAACCCTGGCCTGATGAAGATGCACATTCCGGCATAGCTTAGAAGGACAGCCACAGTTGGGAAAAGGGGCAGCCAAATAAAAGGCAGATGATGGACTTCTGGCACATGCTCTTAAATCACTTTAGACGGTTGGTTAGGGCAAAGCGGACCAAGACTGCTCTGGAGCTGAGTTTTTGGCAGAGGTGGGAATCGAACCCACAACCTTTTGGAATAGGTTATGGTCCAGAGCTGTGCGCTCTACCGACTGAGCTATTTCTGCAGGCTCCTATAAGAACTGGCCTCAGGTTGGTATTGACTTTATTAAGGAGAAGATGACTTCCGGCCTGCCAGACACTGCAGAGGCACAATGAGACAATGGGTTATCACAGTCATCCGGAACCATTTCAAATGCATCTAGATTCCTGTGGTGCAATGGTTAAAGCGCCTGTTTTTGCCCGTGGTGTCTTGAGTTCAAATCCTGGGTGGGTGACCATTCAGGGTTCTTTATGCCTGTACAGAACCCTTTATTTCATGTAGCATGCCGGTGGCATTTTGTTCAGGGTGCATTCAAGAGCAACTGCTACTTTGGAGACGGCAAAACCAGCTCCCCCACATGGCTGTTTTATGTCGCATGCAGCAAATCACCTGGTTTCTTTCCCCAAAGGGCCCAGCGTGCGAGTCCCAGGTGTGCATTTCAGGGAAAGGTGCTTTTCTCGGGCTACTTTAATGAGTAACCAATATTTCACATTTGTTAAAGCAAAACTGCTAGGCAAACCCCAAAAAGGGATCTGTATGGGGAAAAAATACCAAAGTTGATGCAAAGGTAAGGGCAAGGTGCTAGATGGGGAAACCCTGGCCTGATGAAGATGTACATTCCAGCATAGCTTATTAGGACAGCCCCAGTTGGGAAAAAGGGCAGCCAAATAGAAGGTGGATGATAGACTTCTGGCACTTGCCCTTCCATCACTCTTGAGGGTTGGTTAGGGCACAGCCTTTTGGACCAGGTTATCGTCCAGAGCTCTGCGCTCTACCAACTGAGCTATTTAAGCAGGTTCCTATAAGAACTGGCCTTAGGTTGGTATTGACTTTATTAAGCAGAAGATGGACTTCCGGCCTGCCAGTCAATGCAGAGGCACAAGGGAACAATGGGTTATTACAGTCATCCGGAACTTTTCCCAGCCCAATGGTTAAAGTGCATGTTTCCCCCTGTGGGGTCCTGAGTTGCAAGACCAAGACTGTGCACATGCTCAGTGTTGTCTGGGCTGCTTAGGGATCGTCATAAGTCACAAGTCAAATAATATCTGCCAGAAGCCGATACAGCAAGATTAATAATCATTATTTGCAGACTGCACAGGATTCTGGGTTGTCATGTAATCTAATGTGGATTTTATAGTTTTTGTATTGTTTAATACAAACTTTCTCCAACTCTGCAGAACCAATGGCTGCAGCAAAATAATCCTCCAAATAAAATCCCAGTTTATCTGTTTAAATCTGGCTACATGATCTTTGTCCCTGCAGCTGGAGTTGGAAACAGTAGCAGGGGTGGATTTCAGCCGAGGGCGCCCGGAGGCCAGCGTCCTCCAGCACCCCTCCCTTCCTGTAGATTGCACGCGCATACTATCTGACTGGAGCACTAAGCATCTAGTGCTTAGTGCTCCAGAATTGAGCAGAATTACCCAAAGGCTGGGCAGCATGCCGCCCCTTGATTTATGCCACCATAGGCTCTGGCCTTTGGAGCCTCGGCGCAAATCCGGGCCTCACAGTAAAGGGGATGTAAAAGCAAATATTAAATCCAATACAAATCTCTACACAGTTGGCGTTTGCTCGACAGCGAAACAAACAAAGCTGCTTGAGTTCTGCATGGCGGGGAAGTAAGGAGGGGGCTTCCCCTGCTGTTCATAAGTATGATTATTTCCCTGCAGAGCAGTTAGGGACCATCTGACAATTACAATCCACAGCAGTAAATGAAGGGAGAATTTCACTGCATACAGTCAGTTTTCTTTAATTAAAGTAAAATGGAGATAGGTTTCTTTTTAACATTAAACTCAATTGGACTGTTTTGTCTACAATAAGGATTAATTATACCTTAGTTTGGATCAAGTAGAAGGTACTGCTTTATTATTACAGAGAAAAGATAAAACATTTTTAAAAATGTTCATTATTTGGATAAAAATTAATCTGTGGGATATGGCCTTCCCATAATATGGAGCTTTTTGGGATAACAGGTTTCTGGATACCAGATCCCATACCTGTATCTGTATATTATGATATTGGCACCCAGTCCTTTGCATAGTGGCATTTGTTCTCCTGTGTGCCATGCTTGCTCTCCTTCCCTAACCAGCATCCGCCCCTCTCTTGTCCCAGCTCTGCCTCTGCCCCACCCCCTATTCCTGTGCACTGGTGCCCTGGGAACTATTAGGGCAATCTTCATTGTAATCTGCCAGAGGTTTCCAGACGTTATACTCTAAGGGGCATATTATTCAAGGGTCGAATTTCTAATTGAAAAAACTTCGAAATTCGATCTAAAAAAGACTGACCGAAATCAAGTCAACTTTTTTTGGTCAAATAGGTCTGTTTTTGATCAAATTCGGCCAAATTCGAATTGTATGAATCCAAGGAATAGCGCATTCGATCAAATTTGATTCAGAGTTTTTCCAGATTTTTCAAACCCACCAATTGACTCCAAATCAGAGACAGTACATGATAAATTTCAATATTTGAATTTTGTTATTCTTTTCAAATTCAAATAGAATTTGGACTATTCCCTAGTCGAAGTACACAAAAAATAGCTCAAAATTCTGATTTTTTTCATTCGGAAATTCACCTCAACCTTTGATAAATCTGCCCCTAAGATGTATGTGCTGTTGATGACTGCATTTTTTCACTCTAATGCAAGTAATTACCACTTTTTTCTAAGAAAAAGTG
Organism: Xenopus laevis; assembly: GCF_017654675.1. Taxonomy (NCBI): domain Eukaryota; kingdom Metazoa; phylum Chordata; class Amphibia; order Anura; family Pipidae; genus Xenopus; species Xenopus laevis. The sequence continues at coordinate 46,915,510 of NC_054375.1, forward strand.
ATGAGGTTCTGGAGGGAGCCAGGGGAGAATAATAATGGCACATTTCTAGTTTTCAAATAAAAATGTCTTCTTCTTATTATTAGCCCCAACAACTGAAAGCCTCGATTGAGTAAGTATTGGATAAATATTTCATTCTAACTGTGTAATGTACTCCATCTGACACAGAGGCACATTGCTTTTTTTTGCCAAAAGTATATTTCAATGAAAGCTTAACACCAAGGGCTAAAGAAATGACGGGGGTTACATAAAAAAGCCTAGTGACATAACAGTTATTCACAGAATGTTTTAGATGATTCATAAAATAATCATAGTATTGCATTTTTGACGCCCTGAGATGTCCAGCAGCTAAATATGGATTATATGTAATAAAGCAGGTCCAACAGATGCAAATCTAAATAGAAAGCTCACTTGGTTCTTAAGAACAGGTAACATGAGCTGCAGGAGGAAACACCAGAAAACCTTCATGGTCTGGCTTTTGGTTCTCAGGCTTAATGTTCGTACATTCAGAATCAACTTTAAATAGGCTCATTCAACCTAAATGCCAAAAGATTAAAGGAATATATTTTGGGGTTCCATGAGTATTTAATGTTAATTGCACTTTTCTTTATTGTTTGACTTGTAAGCATGTCAGCAGGTTAGACAAGATTGGGTACACACTAGAAAACGTTTAGACCTTTACTGTATTTGATAAGATTTGAAAACACATTGCAGCAAACCAGCAATGTTTCTATTTATTGCAGCACCTTCACCATGAAACAATTGGTAAAGTCTTCTCAGCACTAATGGCATCAGGTTAGTAATCTAGTCCACATAGCTTCATTTCTATCTAACAGCACCTCCAGTGTCCAGCATGTTTTGCAATACTACTTTACAGAGCTGCCTGAAAGCATCTTTTCTACATTTTGTAACCATTCTCCTTCACTCTCCCTCACTATATTTTATATGTGCAAACTGTCTGGCACTACATAGTTTTTTCCACACTGGTAATTTAGGCCTACCAGCTGTTTTCCCTAACCAATAACACATTCATGGCACTAAAGTGCGGCAGTAGCTGCCCTTGCTAACCAGCTATACCTAAACAGTCACTTGGAAGTCCTATCACAGCCACCTTGAATGCCCCCTTGCCAGGGGTTGTTCTGTGCTTCTACATTCCTTGGCATATATTTATCAAAGAGTGAAGTTAGAGGTCGCCCAGTCCACTAGTGTGAAATTCCATCATTCTCTATTCATTTTTATGGGATTTTTAAAAGTGTATTTTTCAATGGGTGAAAATGAAAGTTCATCCTTTGATAAATACGCCTTTTAAAACCCCATAGAAATGAATGGAGAGTGGTGGAATTTTACTCTAGAGGACTGTGGTGACCTCTAACTTCACGCTTAAAATATACCCCCATGTGTCTCCATCCAGGCCAAAGAGATCTATACCAGACATGTAGTGGTGGAAACTTCTACAAGAAGTCCCAAGACCAAACTTTGGGGTTGGTAGTGATAAACTTAGGAATTCCATGTAACCATTTACCCTGAGCAGGTGTTCAGTACAGGAATTCAAAGTGTCTTAGCACTCTTATTTTGCCTCCAAGAAGAAACCTCTAAAGGTTTCTGACTTTTTTTATGCAGTCCTTGTATTTGCACTTCATTTGCTGGGATGGTCAATGGTATTTCAAAAGAATGATATGAATGGTCAATGGTATTTCATAAGAATGATATGAATGGTCAATGGTATTTCAAAGAATAATATAGTAATATAAATAATAAAGTATCTACATCCATACACAGTATTGTTGTTTGCATACTATAGCACTCAAATCACTTTGAAAATATTTACAATATAAAATGAGGCAATTTGCAAAGCTTGCTCCTGCTCTTGTTACCCAAAGCAACAAATCAGATGGTTGCTTCCTATAATAAACCCTACCAGTTGATTGGCTGCTATAGGTTACTACACTGGAAGAAACTTTGCAACTGTTTATATTTCATCTTACATGTACAGGGAGTAGATTGATATACACACAATAAGAAGCATTTACAAGGCAGACTGGGTATAATGACTTTTTTAATCGCTGAACTGAAACAAAAAGCTTCTTGTTTCCTATGTTTCACTCATATTTACTTTTTCCTACATTGCACACATGAGCAGGGTGCATATATTCCCCTTTGTAATTGCAGCAAATATGAGTATATTAAATAGAAACCCTGGGACCCTATGGGTTTTATAGTAACTAGCTAAAACTAAAGATGGCTTTTTCTGATTTTATTCTTCTGACTGCCAGCAACTTTACAATTGCTCAATATAATTGTTCCCTTAGGCAGCATTCCAATGCATTATGTATATGGCACTGAGCTTCAGATAGAATGTAAAATGGCATTCTCAGAAATAATGAACATCAGTGACCATTAACAAATTATTATTATTCTTGCGGCATCAGAGGCAGTAAGTACATAAATATGTCTTTCTGTCTGTCTATCTGTACTTAATCATTTGTGTGGTATTATAGACATTATTTACATGCAGCTGTCTAGCTGTCTCTTTGCTTGCTTAGGCTTCAGGAACTGGAAAAGGGGTGCTAAAACTCAAGTTATGCTTTCTTTTTCTTCTTCTATGAACCTTAACTAGATAATTGAATGTGGACAATGACAAGATTAAGTAGAAGAGATAATGAGACAGGATGAAATGATAGTTCTGCACTGAAAATAATATATATGGAATTATAATAATAGATTTCTACTGTAGGCTATTAGAAGTCACTGAGAAGTTCACTTGCTGTATAAAAGCTTATGGTTGCAGATTGAATAGTTTTATAAAGGTCAGAACCATTTAAATGTTAGTAGATATGCAGGTATAGGTCCTGGAATCCAGAATGCTCGGGCCATGGGGTTTTCCTGCATAATGGATCTTTCTGTACTTTGTATCTTCATACCTTAAGTCTACTAGAAAATCATGTTAACGTCAAATAAACCCAATAGGCTGGTTTTGTTTGCAATAAGGATTAATTATATCTTAGTTAGGATCAAGTACCAGGTACTGTTTTATTATTACATAATTATTAATCTTTTTTTTTAAAATTAGGTTATTTGGATAAAATGTAGTCTATGGGAGATGGCCTTTCCATAATTCAGAGATTTCTGGATAATTATTTTCAGGAGAACGGATCCCATAGCTGTATTATCTTTATGAGTACCCAGGGCCATATTTTCTATATTGGCAGCTAAGCCAATGTGCTTGGGGTGGCAATTTCAAATGGAGGCATTGGTTGCCTATACAGAAAAAAATTATTTTGTATACAGATTTTTTTTACCTCCTCCTAGTCTACTACTGGATTCTTGCGACTATATCCAGGGGCTTGGCTGAGGGGTGGTACCCCTTTTCTACCATCTTTACTGTGCATGCTCAGGTAGCAGGGAGGACAGTCGAGGGATTTAGAGGAAAACTTTTTTTTTTTACAAAATGCATCAGTTAATAGTGCTCCTCCAACAGAATCCTGCACTGGAATACATTTGTTCAAAAGAGCAAACAGATTTTTGTGATATTTGAATTTGAAATCTGACATGGGGCTAGACATGCTGTTAGTTTCCCAGCTGCCCCCAGTCATGTGATTTATACTCTGATAAACTTCAGTCACTCTTTACTGCTGTACTGCAAGTTGGATAGATATCACCCCTCCCTTTCCTCCCAGCAGTCTACCAGCAATACAATGGGAAGGCAACCAAATAACAGCTCCTTGACACCTGCATTGCTAAAAATGCACTCAGTAGTAAAAATCCAAGTCCAGCTAACCCAAGTATAGCTAGTTTAGTTCATTTGTGAAGATTCTAATACATCCAGGTCATGGTATGTATATCTGTAAGTCAAATCAACCTCGACTTGACGTTTCACCAGTCAACTGACTGACTTTCTCAATTCTGAATTAAGAAAGCCAGTTTCTTGGTGAAACGTCTTCAAGAAAAAACACAGCAAGTCCAGCCAAGTTGTGACTATTTTAGTTACATTGAGTAGGAAAAACAATAGCTTAACTGAAATCAGCTCCATAATTTAGTACTGACTCTTTCAGGAACCACAATTATCTAAGATGTCTGCCAACACACGTTATAACTAAAATATATAAATACATTTATTGGTCCAAGAATATAGAATGAATAAATTACTTGCAACATACATCGAGTAATTTGGTAATAAAACGATACCCTAAAAACCATAACAGAATCCCTTTAAAAAGTGACAATAGTATAGTTAATGTACATTCCTTTATATAATACAAACCTCTGCATATTCAAATAGCAAAGTACAGTATTCTGTTTATGTATGCAAAAATATGTGGAATTCTAGATATTTGTTTCAATAATTTTTGGATTATATGCATTGCTTTAGGCTTATTTCAGTAGTTGCATCCAATAAAACAATTGTATGGAACTTGTATATGTATTTGTCAGTAGGTAAATAACTATGCAAAGAAATGAGCACATAATGAATCATAGTCTTAAATAGACATTTTCTTTTGAATACCTTTCTCTGAATAAATATTGCAGTGATGGGGCAGGTGTTTTGCTGTTTAACTAGTTTAGATGCTCTTTAAAATTTCTTTGAAATGTATGTAATAAAGAATGAAGAAACCACACCATCCCAGTGCCCGCAGGACTGGACAATGTTTCCAATGACTGCTCCCTCCATTTTATAAGTGCAGTTAAAAAGACTAAAAATTGTATATGCTTTATACAAGGAAGTTGGAATTGACAAAAAAAGCAGATGCTTCTGAAGTCAGAGTCAGTTATCTAGCAGTAGGTAAAATATCCTGAGTAGGCAGTGTTTGGGGTGAATCCAGTGAAGTAAAAGTGGAGTGGGAAATGCAGCAATGTAATAGCTGGCCCAGTGTTTGCAGATTCTTACTTCCAGGTATGTTTTCAGTGTTGGGTCTACTTACTTATTTTCTTGAAGTTTACACAATGCTGTTGGACAAATTTTTTTAGAGAGTACATTTCATTTAATGCTCTGTGCCTGTGACCGAACAGCATAGTTAATTACTAGTGATGAGCGAATTTGTGATGTTTTCCTTTACCAAAAATTTTGCTAAACCGCAGAAAAATTCGAGAAACAGCGCAAAGTTTGTCAAACACATTTTTTGCTGCCAGACACTTTTTTTGGATGTATGTCAACATTTTTGATGCCTCTTTTTTATTTGTCAGAAGAGAAAAAGAATGGCCCATAGGTTGCACCTTACCACTGTGTCAACCCATCATGAAATAAAACCTAACTTTTACTTCTAGTCATTTAAAATAATAAACCAAAAAATTGATGGATAAAAGAAAAATTATGAGAAGAAAGCTGTTCTGACTCAAGGTCATCATCTTATAAACAGTAAGATTATAGCTGGATTGATAATCACAGTTAATATAATCACTACTAAGTCAATTTGTGGTTGAGACGTGCGGTAGAGTGAGGTCAGTGATATATGTGCTTTGATTACAGCACCGCTGATTCTGCCTGCATCAATCACTTCATATCATTTATTTTTATAATTTAATTCAGAACCACGGATACCACCAACATCGTTACCTTGGCGTGCTTAGTATTTCAGCACCGCTGGTATGTCCCACTTGCTTCACTTATGGTACTTATAATAACACCCTGTGGATTTAACCCTCCCAGTGGCCCATTTGACGTTATCCTCCGCACCAACCCTTCTCCTTTTGTGCTCGTCCCCCAAGAGCAGTACGAGAGTTAAAGATATTGGCAGAATTACATTCAGCTTCTTGCTGCGCACGAACCACCCTCTTCCACCCATATCCGCCCTTCCTCCCCTCTGCCCATTAGTCAACCCAGACTTGATGAACCGTCTCCCTGCCTAATTGTTTAAAAAATTGTTGTGCCTGACGCGCGTTTCACTTGCTCATGCGCAAGCTTTGTCAAAGGCCTTGACAAAGCTCGCGCATGAGCGAGTGAAACGCGCGACAGGCACAACATTTTTTCAAACTATTAGGCAAGGAGATGGTTAATCAAGTGAACCAAGTGGGATATACCAGCTGTGCTGATATACTAAGCACGCCAAGGTAACAATGCTGGTGGTATCCGTGGTTCTGAATTAAACATATTAAGTGACTGATGCAGGCAGAATCAGCGTTGCTGTAATCAAAGCACATATACTACTGACCTCACCCTACCGCACAACTCAACCACAACCAGTAGTGATTGTATTAACTGTGATTATCATGATGATGGGATTTCAGATTGACACTGTGGGAAGGTGCAACCTATGGGCCATACTTTTTCTCTTCTGACCTATCTATATACTATGTGACACTGCACACCATGAATTTGCTCTTATATCTCAATCAATGGAAGGTGCTACCTATAACTCCTCGGACACATATGTCTATACTCTTTCTTATGTGGTTTTGCCGCAGTTTCACGAAAAGCGGAAGTGTACTGCAAAACTGAACATGGTGAAACTTTTCACTCATCAATATTAATTACTAACTCAATAGGGTCAGAAACGTAAAAACTTCTAAAAATCCACAAAAGCTTTGCATCAGGACAGGATGTAATGCATTTTATGCATTTTGCATAACAATAGAGTGGAGAATGGGCAGAACTAATAGATTACCTTCGATGTTTCCTATAATGCTAGAGCAAGTGATCAAGCACTTAAAGGGGCTTGAGTGCTGTTTGCAAACAAAAAGAACTGTGCACAATGCTGCCCTGCTCAGAGACTCCATACTACATGCAAGTTAAGGAGCCCCATTTGCCCTCCCATGGTGCAAATTAAAAAAATAAAAGCGGGCATTGATTTATTTCAAGGAAAAGTCATAATCTATGCTGAAAAACAGTTACATGTTTCACAAAGAAGGCATTAGAAATCTTAATGCAAAGTAATGCAGTAAGCAAATTTTAGGTAATGTATTCTCTTTTATGACTAAGCCTGCATGAGACTAGAAAAAAGCAAGAGCTGAATGAGGCAAAATTATTAAAAAGAGAAAGAGAGAAAGAAATGTTTGCTGCCGCATTTCGTTTTTCAAACAGAAGATGCTGTTATATTGAGCCACAACAGTTTCTTACTCTCTCTTTTTTAATACAAACTTATATCTAAAAAAAATATCCATTTCACCATGCGAAAAAAGATATGATTTTAATGGAAACCTTTGCTATAAAAGAGGGTAATCATACTGGCTTCCGTTCCATTCTAGTAATGAGTGAATTCATGAAGTGTACCTGGCATAGTATTGCCTAAAGCAAACAACAGGGGCCTTGGATGAATATGCTTCTAGCATTTACATTTTGTGCTGGGGAGCTCCAGCAGGAGGTGATTTAATTTTTAGAAAGCATGAAGAAAATTAAAAACAAATCATAAAATGAGAAAATCACATATTGTTGGGAATTTTAAAAGAAAAGGAGATTATGTTTGTACATTTATCATGTACATTTACTATGCATATGCTGTAGGACGTTATATTAAGGAGATGTCTTGAAGTGTTTTCTTAAGAGTTACTAAAATGTTTTTTCAAGTTCTTATGTAAGAAAGCTCCATTTATGATTGCAATGCAAGTACAAATCACTAAAAGGGATGCAAAATTGTTTGTGCATTGTCCATTTACAAAGGTATTTGCACCTATATGTACTGCTAACAAATTGCAGCACCAATGCAAGCCTGTTGAATTATGCACAAGTGCATGCATTGACCACAAGAGATACTAGTTTGGGTGTGGCAGTAGTTCTGAGGCTCCACTAGAAAATAGGGTCAGTATTGACCAGCAATGATGGGGCGAATCTGTGCCGAGTCAAGGGGAGTCAAAATTGACAATTTTTATACACAGGACTATTTGGTCAATGGACATCCTAATTATTTTGACGCGCAACAATTTTTATGTGCGCGGCAATTTTGACTCGTGCCAAATTTTTTTACGCAGTTTTACAAATTAATTTGTTTGTGGCAAAACGCGGAAATTTGCCACAAATTTGTGTCTGCCAAATTTATTCGCTCGTCGCTAGTGACCAGTACAGGTATAGGATCCCTTATCCGGAAACCCGATATCCAGAAAGCTACGAATTACGGAATGGCCATAGACTCCATTTTATCCAAATAATCCAAATTAATAAAACAGTAGCTTGTACTTGATCCCAACTAAGATATCATTAATCCTTATTGAAAGCAGAACCAGCCTATTGGGTTTATTTAATGTTTAAATGAATTTCTAGTAGACTTAAGACATGAAGACCCACATTACGGAAAGATCTGTTATGCGGAAAACCCCAGGTCCCGGACATTCTCGATAACAGGTCCCATACCTGTACCAAGTACATTGGATGTTCATGCCTTTATTAATACTGCATGACAAAAGTGACATTGCTCTACACAAATCCTGTAGAAACTGCATCCTTCTCACATTGTAAACCATTTGAAATAAAACAAATGTTAATTGGTGTCCATATTGGTACAATGCAGCTACATTGCAAAGGCCTCCTACTGAATGACTTATTCTCTCGCCTTTTTATTAAAAAAATACTGTTGTAGAATTGTAGAAGGCCATTTTTTGTGATTTCGCATTTTTGGTGAATTTGCATTTTTGGTGATTTCGCATTGTGTTGTTCTGCTTAGTGCCATTATCCTAAGCAGAAAAACACAATGCCTCTAATACAAAACTTTGCATGGTAAAAGAACTAAGGGCCACCCCATGAGACCATATGATTCACAGTGCACACAAACAAACCAAGGGCACACATACATGTTAGATCACATGAGCCGATTAGTGGACAAGTTCTGTCTTTTGCTTCCACACTTCTTCCTGTTACAGTTAGAGCTGCATTATTTCTGGTCAGGTGATCTCTGAGGCAGAACACAGCCCATCACAAAATGGTGGTTCAAGGTAAGAAATGTAAAAAGGAAAATTTACTGATATTTATGTTCTAGTTTGGTAACATTATTTAAGACTTAATATGGTATAACCTGGTATAAATCTGTTGGTTAAGTATTCATCCTGTGGGTATAGTACTACTTTAAGAGTAGACCAGATGCAAGTGCTACAGCGTTCAGGACCACAAAATTGCACCCCTTAGTGCTCCATCAAAATCTCCTTTGCTCCCAGCTGTTATCTGCACCTCATCCCCTTTATGTTTTTTTCAGTTATCTGATTTTTAAAGTAGAGCCAACATACAAATCTGAGACCATTTTTAGCTTTTGTGTAAGA